>NC_042992.1:16772891-17060391 GCF_901001165.1 Salmo trutta
CAGTTTGCTACGTTGTGCACTAATGAATACACCCCAGTACAGTACTGTTGCTAGCCATTGTAACCAATATGTATCAAAAACATTCACCCAGTGCCTGTACTTTCTATTAGCTTGATTTCCACACTTAGCTAAAACACACATGGCGTAAATGAGACCCCACACTGCAGTATTCCTAGCATTGGATTAAGTGCCGTCTTGTCTATTTGAAAGAGTTATTTTGGGTCAATGTTCTGCTCTGCGAGAGCTGTGAAGTGGACTGAGAGTAAGACAGTTGTCTGAGGTGTCCATGCTGTCCTAACTGATGTGTCCGTCTCTGTTTGTGTTCCTAACAGAGGGTCAGGAGGTGAAGGTCGGCGAGTACAACGCTATTGCTGATGTCCTGGACCTTATTAACAACACCATGAGGTTCCAAGGTAGGTAGATCAGACCGTGTGTGTGTGTGTTCACTACACACGTCTCACACACACACACACACACACACACACACACACACACACACACACACACACACACACACACACACACACACACACACACACACTCTCACACACACACACACACACACACACACACACACACACACACACACACACACACAAACGCGCACACACACACACACAATACAGCTCCTCCGTGGGACCCAGGGCATCCAGAATGCTCCTCTCAACCAATCATCCTATGTTTAATCATTACCAGCCTTTTTATGTATCCATGTTTGCTTGTGTTGACATTCTTTGTCTTTTGTTTGATTCCTGGCGATTACCACAGTGACCCCCAATTCCTTCCTCCCTTTTGTCCCATATACACACAATCTGGGACAGTTTCAGCTAAAACAATTGTTTCTATGTCTCAAACCGTCATAAGTAAAGCTCAGTAAATTGAGAAATTGATTGGCACGGAGAGGGCGGATAGAGGAAAGCACAAGCATAAGAAACAGCTGACCACAACGACTAATTCTGTGTGGAGGTACAGAAAGTAGCCACATGTAGGTGTTTTTTGGATCAAACCTTCTCCTGTATAAGTGTCCAGTACTTTACATTGAATCAAAGTCACTGGGCAAGTGGACAAACTTAAAATCGAAATTATTCTATGTGGATTATAATACATTTCTCAAGCTAAGGACATCACCACTGGGCACAGACGTCAGTTTAACGTCTAGTTTTGATTTACATTTGGTTGAGTTGTCAACTATTTTGAATGAAACATAAATTCAGGTTGGGTGAAAACAATACAAAAGTTCTGTTACGTTGATGACTTTTTGCAAATCCAATCAGTTTTCCACATTGATTCAACGTCATCACATATACTTTTTGTTGTTGAAATGATGTGGAAACAACTCCACAAAAAGGAAAGTAACTTCATTTGGAGGCTCCGCTCCTGGAATGAAGAGGAAGACATTCATATATTTTTTGGCATCGTAGCAGACCCACTGGGCAAAAACTGGTTGAATGAACATTGTTTTTCAATGTTAAATAGGTTACTGGTGAGGGCTCATTTTGGTTATCTATCCTTCCCCTGTAAAAGTTATTTTTCTTATTTTCTTCCTCCTCTTAATTCCAGGGGTGGAGCCTCCTAAGGACCGTACGTTTGTGCGTCTGCAGCGTCGCAACATCAATGTACCCCTCTACAGCATTCTGTCTGTTATCACCATTCTGGGCATGCTCATGGCAGGGGCCTTCCTCTTCTTCAACATCAAGAACCGCAACCACAGGTCAGTAGAAGAGGGAAGGGAATGGGGGGAGGAGGGGGTAGAGCTCACAGCAAGAGAGAGCTGTGACACACTGGTCTGGACAGGATTCCGTTGGAAATGCAGTATTAGTGCAGAAATGGGCTGAGGTTTGATTTGTTCTCTCAAATGTTTTTTTCTTTCCTGAGGGGTTGAGAGTCTGAGACCTCACTTTGTTTGGATTTGAAAATCCAACAGTTGTATTGGAAGTGGTTGTTCCATGCGAAAGTGAGAAAGACCAATCAGTAAAAAAGTACAGCCTCTTCAACATCGGCGCATCGTCAACATCAAATAGCCTTTCCAGACTCTGAAGTCAGGAGGACTTGCAGTTTGGTGTACTAATACAGGCCAGACTAGTAGAGCACCGTGGTGGAGTTTCTTCTCAGCTCAGATCTAGGATCAACTTCCCCTTCCCCAATCCTATCATTAGTGGGGAAAATGAAAAACTGACCCAAGACCAGCATCTAGGGTCAACTACACCCTACACCAGTGATATTCAAAGACTGGGTCAGGACCCCTAGGGGTTGCGGGGGAGTTGCAGTGGGGTCGCCACATTAAAAATATATATATATTTATTTTTCCTTTTGTTTAGGCAACAAAATATTCAGATTACAGATTATTTTATGGGAAAATATACAAACAATTTTGAGAAAGATAATTTGAGATAATTTCATTCACATACAGATAACTGTATGTTTATGTAAAATAATGTAAGATGTATGACTATGATAATGAACATGTAATAGCAACAGCATACAGAAGGAAGGCTCACCTCATCCACCACCAACGTGAAGCATTCACCCTACACACAACCCACAGGAAGAGAGGACAGCACAGCCTTTAGACAGGACAATAGACCCACAGCCTTTAGACAGGACAATAGACCCACAGCCTATAGACAGGACAATAGACCCACAGCCTTTAGACAGGACAATAGAGCCACAGCCTTTAGACAGGACAATAGAGCCTCAGCCTTTAGACAGGACAATAGAGCCACAGCCTTTAGACAGGACAATCGAGCCACAGCCTTTAGACAGAACAATAGAGCCACAGACTTTAGACAGGACAATAGAGCCACAGCCTTTAGACAGGAGACTAGAGCCACAGCCATTAGACAGGACAATAGAGCCACAGCCATTAGACAGGACAATAGAGCCACAGCCTATAGACAGGACAATAGAGCCACAGCCTATAGACAGGACAATAGAGCCACAGCCTATAGACAGGACAATAGAGCCACAGCCTATAGACAGGACAATAGAGCCACAGCCTATAGACAGGACAATAGAGCCACAGCCTTTAGACAGGACAATAGAGCCACAACCTTTAGACAGGACAATAGAGCCACAGCCTTTAGACAGGACAATAGAGCCAGTCTTTAGACAGGACAATAGAGCCACAGCCTTTAGACAGGAGACTAGAGCCACAGCCATTAGACAGGACAATAGAGCCACAGCCATTAGACAGGACACTAGAGCCACAGCCTATAGACAGAACAATAGAGCCACAGCCTATAGACAGGACAATAGAGCCACAGCCTATAGACAGGACAATAGAGCCACAGCCTATAGACAGGACAATAGAGCCACAGCCTATAGACAGGACAATAGAGCCACAGCCTTTAGACAGGACAATAGAGCCACAACCTTTAGACAGGACAATAGAGCCACAGCCTTTAGACAGGACAATAGAGCCAGTCTTTAGACAGGACATAGCCCCTATAACATAATTTATCGACTTTATTGCGGATACAATGATTAACACAAGATGGAAAAAAGGAATACGGTTAATTGACATGGTGTGTATAGGGACTCATGTTGTTCACCTTAGTCTGTGCGTTACGACTATACCTGATTCTGCAGCATCAGGACCATAGATGGGGTGTTGTGCTTTCCTCTCTCCTTGCATTTAGAGACACATTTTACTACCTATTGATTGGATGATGTACAGTTGAGTCGTGATTTACACGATGGTTTGGGACATGCTGTCCTAAGTGATGTGATTAAACTGTAATGTAAAAACATCCTGGGGTGTATTCACTAGCAACCAAGCGGAAGCAAATGGGCAGAAACAGGGAGGGACTTACTTAAACTTGTCAAATAAGAAACTAATAAGAAACATTTTCGTAACATTTTGCTAGAGTTTGCTACGGTGTGCACTAATGAACACACCCCTCAGCAAATGCAGATAGTGTATGTGGATTGGTACTGCTGAACTGCACTTTAAGTAAATAGAGTTTGCATTATCTGACATGCACCTATTAGGTGTCAAATGTAATTTAGGAAAGCTACAGTATATCTGTAGGGCTCCCGAGTGGCGCAGCAGTCTAAGGCACTGCATCTCAGTGCTAGAGGTGTCACTTCAGACCCTGGTTCGATTCCAGGCTGTATCAAAACCAGATGTTGTTCTTAACTGACTTGCCTACTTAAATAAATATCTAGATACAAACTTGGAGAATTAGTGTTCACATTTTACTTGGAATGGAACTGGGAAAACACACTTTCAATTACCAAGACAAAAACCTGTTTCAATGTGAAAAATGTCACATCTGAGATGTTCAATTTTGGAACTCTGTGTTCCTCTCACAATTTCAGAACTTCCTGTCCCTGTTATTGTAACTCTCCTCTCCCTACAGACTGATCAAGATGTCCAGTCCCTACATGAACAACCTCATCATTCTGGGAGGAATGCTGTCCTACTCCTCCATCTTCCTCTTTGGCCTGGATGGCGCCTTGGTGTCCGACAAAGAGTTTGAAGCCCTGTGCACCGTGAGTATTGAACCTGTATAGCTCGAACCCCATATCTGCTGTCCTAATGATGTTTAAAATCCCAGGCTAATGCTAGGCTAACACTATATCATTCCAGTCTGTCTTCTCTATTTTGAAATCTGTGCGACCCAGGCTAACACTAGCTATAGCTATCATTCTTCTCCTTCCTTTAAAAGGTGTGATATCCAGGTTAATGTTCCACCCTTCAGAAAGGGGATGGGAGTTCATATAATGGGAGGTGATTGGATCAGTCCCTGGGTCTTTCCTAACATGGAACATATTATGCTCCTGCTCCCACAGCAACAGTTTGAACGTGACTATCTGAGCCTCTGGTTTAATTAAAGAGGTTTGATTACAGTGATAACTGGTTCACGTCCCAAATGGCACCCTATTCTCTATATAGTGCACTACTTTTGACCAGGGCACATAGGGCTCTGGTTAAAAGTAGTGCACTATATAGGAAGTAGGGTGCCACCCAATAGGAAGTAGGGACTCAGTCCTGGTTTTCACAGAGATAAATAGTGTAAATAATGTTAGCTAGGCGGGTGGCGCAGCACGTATCAACTGCCATCGGGTGCCTGTCTGCCAACCTGGCTCGCCTCAGCGAAAACAATCCAAAATGGAGGCTGTCAAATCAGAGAGGAGGTGCTGAGGCAAAGTGTGTGATCCAACCAATCAATATGCACTGTGTTTCCTTTGTATGGCTGCTATAGTAGTTTTTTCTTTATCTTTTTCTCCATCCCTCTCTTGCTCTCCTTCCCCCCTCCCTCACCCCACTTACAGAAACATCTGATTGGTTACCTTTTGATTTGACAAAATATATTACGACCACTCTCAAAACAAACCAGGCCAGTATTTTATGTAGTGCATCATTGCTCCTCAATAGGAAGGAGAAGAGAGTGGTCGTTACCGCCAGGAGAGCTGGCTGCAGGCATCTGGTAGCACAGCTTTTCATCAGGGTTGCTGGGGCCCCTGCGGCTAAAGGGCCCGGCTGATTTCTTATTTTCCTCAGGCAACACTGGGGGGAGAATAAGCTTGCTACTGAATCTTTTGCCTTGGTCTGTTCCACATATTGCTTTTTGCCTACATTGTGATTGTGCCTCCATTCCAAGAATGCCTTTCAACAAATAGACAAACAAACACAAACAGCATTTAGTGCAGTGGGTGTTAAAGTGGTGTTTTTCCAGCTTGTTAAATGAGATGCTGTGGGAGTTACTACAGGATATAGGTTTGTTGCTGTTATTTAGTTACAACTCATTCTAAATATGGTTGTTGCCTAGCTAGAGTAGGCATCGTAGGATTTGGAGCGTTTTAATATCCTTGAATCTCAAGAAAGTAGATGCTGCTACAGTATGTTTCTTATTTTAATAACACACATTCACAAGTTTGACAGCCATGATGTAAGTCTAGGACTTCCTCTAAAGTTTGCACATTCACTTGGAACTATTTTTAGTGCACTTCTAGAGCATTTGGTGAATTTGTCGGATAATAAAAACGCTAATAGCTTGTCAGTCTAGATCTTTGTTTAGATCAGTCTAGATCTTTGTTTAAGTCCAACTCTTTGCCAGCTATTGACAAGACTGTTTCTGTCGTCGTGTTGCAGGTGCGAACGTGGATCCTCATCGTAGGGTATACGACAGCGTTCGGCGCCATGTTCGCCAAGACCTGGAGAGTCCACGCGATCTTCAAGAATGTCAAGATGAAGAAAAAGGTGACGGATCACAAACTTTTATTTATTTATTTAAAAACATGTCTTTTTTTACATTTATTTTACACAGGGAGTCACATTAAGACCCAGGTCTCCTTTTTAAATGAGCCCTGTAATATACAAGCATACACATATTAAATATGAAACGCAATCATCAAATAATAATACAATCAAACAAATCATCCGTCAGAGCAAAGAGACAAAACTGTATGGTCTCATTGGCAATGATTGCCTAGACCTGGAAGGACAATGGCGTCCTATACCTAAAATGTTATTATCTCAAGATTATTATTATTATTATTATTGTTGTTGTTATTATCAGCATATTGTCATCATTATTCATTCTCAGTGTCTTAGATGATTACTTCCTGAATCGACTGAATGGATTTGACCCCATTCTTGCCTTATTGATCACTCTGCTAATTGCTGACAGTGTTCAGATTGTGGAAAGGCACTTGTAGCCAACATACATACAGGCTTTGCCCCAAATGGCACCCTATCCCCTAAATTGTGCACTATCATAAGGCTCTGGTCAAAAGTAGTGCATAATATACAGAATAGTGTGCCATTTGGGGCAAAGACACAGTATCACCACAAGAAGAGATGACAGCCACAGGACTGGAACCTGCCTTTATGAGCAACAGAGCACACATACTGTATGAACACACTAACTTTCATCTTTAGAAAAGACAATCAACACCAGACTAGCTCAAGTTCACCATTTTGTATTTTGTGAACCAGTCAGTTTCACAATAGCCACTGTAGGAAGGGAGCGTTTTCTGTTGATGTGATCAAGCAACAGTAAACTGTGGTAGTCACATTGTCTGGTCTGCGGAGGATGGCTGCACTCAAGCAGAACAGAAGAGCCTATAACCATAATTGGCCATGATGGACTCTGATAGAGAAATCATCACTGGTTAACAGCAGCTAGCAGCTTCATATTGCGCTGATTCCTGTGTCACCACATATGCATTATGCGAGATAAAAAATGAATGGAGAGGAAAGAAGGAGAATAAGAGCCAAAATGAGGGACTGTTAGCTGACCATATTTTCAAAAATGAACTTTACCCTTCACCTCGGAGCAAGTATGCAGAGCTATGAAAATCTGGTTATTATCAAGTAGCAGTCACAAGGAGAGCTTCTACTTGCTGCCTCTCTAACAACGTTGCTATGGTTTCAGTAACGTTGGCAACACTCTGAAATCGTAAGAATTTGAGACAATTACCCTGAATGTATATCTCAAGGAGTGGAGACAAAAAAAAACAATACTAGAATTTTTAAACACCAAAAACATTTCCTTAAACAACATGTGTGTAACTGAGTAACTACTACAGGAGGTCTAAGAGGGGCAAGTCAGGTTGTAGCCCCCTCAGTCACCCCAAGTCCCAGAAGAGCTGCATCGATCCAGTCACAAAAAGCATTGCAGACACTCACCTCAGCTCAGACTGTACACACACGCAGACATGCAAACACATGCAATAACTCACACACACAATGTGTACACATGCACTGTACATGTCAGAAAATGCAGGAGCTCACTCTGTACATATGCTGCTCCTGGTATCTTTCTATCCTGGCTCAGGCATAAAAGAGTTTACCACACACACCCCTTCTGGCAACATGTTCTATGTTTAGTACACACACACACACACACACACACACACACACACACACACACACACACACACACACCCCCCGGTAATTCTGGTGGACAGTGCATGGGTTTCATTTTCCATTACTGCTGTGTGAGACTGGCTGCTCATTGGAGAGAATGGAGGTTCATCTCATTGTATTATTAAGCCTGCTGTTTTTTACAGGATTAAAGGTTTGTGTGTGAGAGTGTGCGAGTGTGTGTGCGTGTGTGCGTGTGTGTGTGCGTGCGTGCGTGCGTGTGTGTGTGCGTGTGTGTGTGTGTTTGCGTCCTTGCATCCAAATGTGTGTGTCAGGGTTTCCGTTTGGAAAATGTGGCGCCTGACATTTGTCCAGGAGTATTTTAATATTCCAGACATTTGAGAAATTTACTGGACACATATGCATTGGGTTTGTAAACTACTTAGGGCGTCTACCCACAGTGTGCAGAATGACAGAAGTCACGTTTAGATTATGGCCCTTCATATTAACAGTCGAGGATGCAACCATATGCGGTCCTTCTTACTGAATTCTGATGTGCTCTGAAGATGTTAGAATAACTGTCCACATTAACTTTTCCTCAGCCAGCAAGACCATTGACAAACAGCAAAATCACTAGTCTATGTCAATATGCTATCCCCCATAGTAGAAAAGTTTACCTATAGTATTGGTCAGCTTGTTGAGAAAGAAATGTCCTATTCCAAAACAGATTCGTTGTGGGACGATAGATCCCAAATTCATACAACCAGTAGGCCTAGGATACATATATATATGAGTCTGATGCAACAGATCAAAATGTTTAGCTTAAAATGTTGATAAACTATTATTTCTTTACATTATAAGCGCAGCAATGCGCACAAGGCAGTAGGCTATGCACGAATGTCCGTTCCACAATGCAATTAGCAGGAAAACACTGTTGTCAAAAGCACTCTGCACATGTAAACGGATTAATGTGAGAGAGATGAAAATACCCATTACAAATTCAGAAAGAGGGGAGATCTAATATGCAACTAGCATGGGTTGCTAATATGACTAGGATTGTGCCTTTGGCTACTGGACAATGAAATGTAAAATATAATATAAGGCTCTGTATCTGTATGCTGTACGTGTGCGATAAATAAGATACATAACGAATATACTGTATACCAGCGCCAATTTAATGGCACAAAATTATGCAAATGTTCCTATCGATAAGCATGACCAGTCAAATGTATTTACATCAATGAAGATGCTAAAAAGCTTTATTTTGCAATGAGATTTTTTCTTCTTTTCCCGGTGACAATTTTATTTGTTGGCTTCAAAAAATAAAAATGGCCTAAACCCCACTATTACCAGCTAACGGAAACCCCGGTGTGTGCTTTTATGTAACACACAGTCTACCCACCGACCTGTTGCCCTCTGATGTATTTCCATTCCGCTCTTCAATACAAATACAAAAGATGTATATGACACAATATGTATCTGGTTTGATTACGTAAAGGCTTGCCAGGCCTCTGTGCCCTTTTGATATTTATAGTCCTCCTCACATCACATCCTGGATAGAATTGTGTGGGATGATGAAAGCTGCAGGAGGGCATGTGGAAGATCTGTCAGAGAGAGTGGGAGAGAGCGAGTGCGTGGGAGGCAGGAAGAGCGCAGAGGAGAGAAGACCGCAGCAGGTAACCTAGCGGTTAAGAGCGTTGGGCCAGTAACCGAAAGGTCACTGGTTGGAAAAATCTGTCGATGTGCCCTTGAACAAGGCACTTAACCCTAATTGCTCTTGTAAGTCGCTCTAAATAAGAGCGTCTGCTAAATGACTGAAACTTAGAGAGAGAAAGAAAGTAGTATTTAAAGAGATGGGGTCATTGTCTTCTAGTCTGGGGTCATTCCAAACACAGGGGCGTTTTGATATATTTAAATGTGCAAAAAAATGGATGACCTTTTGTGTTTATTTGAAAAGTGATTTATTCATGAAAAGGTCGTAATTCGGAGAAAAACGAAACACAACAACAAAACGGCTCTTGTTTCTGTGAATTGTGTTATGCTGATTATGCAGACTGTTTTTCCTCCTCCTCCTCCCTCCCCCTCCTCTTCCTCCTCTGCCTCCTCCTCCTCCCTTCCTCCCCCTCCTCCTCCCCTTCCTCCTCATCCTTCTCCTCTTTCCCCCTTCTCATCCTCCTCCCTCCCCCTAGTCCACCCTCCCCATCCTCCTCCTCGCAAACATTGATTGAATGCAGGTGCTTTGGCTGTGTGGAGTGACTGTTGTCAGTCAAAGTAGAGCTTGGGGTTTACAATGTAGCCCCAGTGCTCATCGGAGAGGTTGAGCGCTGTCGTGGTCGCGCACCGAGTCACACCCTTCCTCAATCCCTCCGTCCCTTCATCTCTCTCTTCCTCCCTCCCTCCCTTCTGCCCTCCCTCTGTCCTTCCCTTTTCCTCTCCCTCCCTCCCTCCCTCCCTCGTTCCATCCCAACCTCCCTCCCAACCTCCCTCCCTCCACCAGACAGAAGACTGCAAATCAGGGTGTGCTTGAGCGTAAAGAGGCCTGGCTCAGTGTTGGGTAAGCACAGGGACTGTCAATCAAACGTGTTGCTCTGCAGCCTCCCTCCCTGTCTGCCTGCTAGTCTGTCTCTGAGATTGACTTTAGAGAGCTCTTGGCTGTGCTCACAGTGAGATACAGCTTAGGACACACACCAACGCACGCACACAATGAAAAACACACATAGAAAAAAGCGTAACACACACACTAATGTGTACACACATGCTGTAGAAGACCCAACATACATAGCATACACATACACAGACGTTTGGTATTTGGTATTTTATTAGGACCCCCATTAGTTGTTGCAAAAGCAACTCTTCCCGGCGTCCACACAAAACATGAAACATAATACAGAATGACATAATACAGAACATCAATAGACAAAAACAGCTCAAAGACAGAACTACATAATTGTTTTTAAAGGCACACGTAGCCTACATATCAATGCATACACACAAACTATCTAGTTCAAATAGGGGTGAGGCGTTGTGCCACGAGGTGTTGCTTTATTATTATACATACAGTACATGCTCATTCACATAGCACTTAGATCAACGATGTACACAAAGAACAAGGATCAGGTGACCTCCCAAGTGGTGCAGCGGTTTAAGGCACTTCAGTGCTTGAGGCGTCACTACAGCCCCGGGTTCGATCCCAGGCTGTGTCACAGCCAGCCGTGACCGGAAGACCCATGAGGCGGCACACAATTAACCCAGCGTCGTCCGGGTTAGAGGAGAGTTTGGTCGGAGGGGATGTCCTTGTCCCATCGCCTTCTAGCGACTCCTTGTGGCGGGCGGAAGCTGACTTCGGTCACCAGATGTACGGTGTTTCCTCCGACACATTGGTGCAGCTGGCTTCTGGGTTAAGCAAGCCGTTTCGGAGGACGCATGGCTATCAACCTTCACCTCTCCCGAGTCCGTACAGGAGTTGCAGCAATGGGACAAACTGTAACTACCAATTCGATACTACGAAATTGGGTAGAAAAAGGGGTAAAAGTAAAAAAAAAGAAAATTGATCAGATGTGTGTGTGCATGATCTGATAGGAACAGTGTCTTTCATACTTACACAAACACACATCCCCATGTGCACACACACACACGTCTGATCATCGCTGAGACAGAGCAATCCCATTTCCCACGGATCAGGGCCTTGAAGGCAAACTGCTCTGTTCCCTGATCACAACTACACAGAGTATATTCTACTGTTCCACATCCCCATGCTTTAATGATGAATCAGCTGTAGAATAATGTATTACTACCGCCAGGGTAGGCAGAAGCATTTAAAATACTATCAAGTGAGCAGCCCTGGGGTAGCCAGGTCTAATGGTAGCAGGCCTGGGGTAGCCAGCTCTAATGGTAGCAGGCCTGGGGTAGCCAGCTCTAATGGTAGCAGGCCTGGGGTAGCCAACTCTAATGGTAGCAGGCCTGAGGTAGCCAGCTCTAATGGTAGCAGGCCTGAGGTAGCCAGCTCTAATGGTAGCAGGCCTGAGATAGCCAGCTCTAATGGTAGCAGCCCTGAGGTAGCCAGCTCTAATGGTAGCAGGCCTGACGTAGCCAGCTCTAATGGTAGCAGCCCTGAGGTAGCCAGCTCTAATGGTAGCAGGCCTGAGGTAGCCAGCTCTAATGGTAGCAGGCCTGGGGTAGCCAGCTCTAATGGTAGCAGGCCTGGGGTAGCCAACTCTAATGGTAGCAGCCCTGGGGTAGCCAGCTCTAATGGTAGCAGGCCTGAGGTAGCCAGCTCTAATGGTAGCAGGCCTGGGGTAGCCAGCTCTAATGGTAGCAGGCCTGGGGTAGCCAACTCTAATGGTAGCAGGCCTGAGGTAGCCAGCTCTAATGGTAGCAGGCCTGAGGTAGCCAGCTCTAATGGTAGCAGGCCTGAGATAGCCAGCTCTAATGGTAGCAGCCCTGAGGTAGCCAGCTCTAATGGTAGCAGGCCTGACGTAGCCAGCTCTAATGGTAGCAGGCCTGAGACTGTCTGCTCTAAAGCGGATAGAGTATATTAATTTATTATGTGACACAGCTACAGTATATTGTAATCCACTCAGATTCACTCAGCTAGGCGGTGTACTGCACTGTATCTATCTTATATTGTATCCAGTACACAACTACACTGTATGTCATATTGGGAATAGCATAATGTGATCATTTAAATATGAATAGGCTTATACAGACGGTCATGCTTCAACAACATCTGTCTTGACCAAAGGGACAGAATCACGATACCATGGTCAATCTTCTGATCTGATGCTCCCGTCATTGTGAAAGATAGAATGATTGTTTGATCTATCAACTTCAATTTCATCTACAGTAAAGATAATCTATTCTGGTCCTGTGTACTTTCAGCGACTGATAAATCTCTCAATAAATCTATCAGGTTTATGCAGAAACAGAGTGCTACTTTTTCTTTATTCTCCTGGATAGTCACTAGTTAAAATATCCTCTCGGGCTAGGAAGGTTTTTTAGCCCGAGAACATTGTTGCAGTCATAATAGAATGTCATTCTAGTTCTGTAGTTATGGTCAGGTCGTAGCTTGTAGTTATTGTAGTTATTTGTAGACCTCTGGTACCTCTGGTACCCTATATTCCCGGCAACACAATGTTCCTTTCTCCTTGCCTCTACTTGTCCAATCCCAGTAGCCATCAAAAGACAACACATCAAAACCATTCCCCCCCATTCCATTCTGAGTCCACATCCACCGCAGTCTGTCTGGTCTGTTGGTGGTGAGAGAGAGAGAGAGAGAGAGAAATTGAGAGAGAGAGAGAGAGAGAGAAAGAGAGAAAGAGACTCCCATATCTATTGGGAGAAATACCACAGTTTTCCATCACAGTAGCAAGATTTGTGACAAACACCATTGTAAATACAACCCCCATTTGTTTGTTTATTTTCCCTTTTGTACTTTAACTATTTGCTCATCATTACAACACTGTATATAGTCATAATATGACATTTGAAATGTCCCTATTCCAATGAAACTTTACTGTAAATGTTTGATTATTTATTTAACTTTTGTTTCCCATGCCAATAAAGCCTTTTGAATGTAAATTGAATTGAATTGAGAAAGGGAGGGAGAGAGAGAGAGAGAGAGAGAGAGAGAGAGAGAGAGAGAGAACATCATTGTATTTATAAGATGTGATTTCCCTCAAAGTGTATCCGTGTCTGTGTTCTCCTGACCTTTGCTTTGATGTGGATGGCGGCAGGGTCAAACGCTGTTCAAAATAAAGATCAGACGGCCCCCTTTCATCCTCTAAAGTTCAGTCACAAAAAAGTGGCTTTGTTGATTGACGCGACTGCCGTCTTTTGGTACCTCCCTGTAACCCACCTCTCATCAAATCAAATTTTATTTGTCACATGCTTCTTAAACAACAGGTGTAGACTAACAGTGAACTGCTTACTTACAGGTCCTTTTTCAACAATGCAGAGTTAAAGATAAAAAATATATAAAAAATAGAAATGGTGACACGAGGAATAAATACACAGTGAATAATGAATAACAATAATGAGTAAAAGTGACATGGCTATATACAGGGAGTACCAGTACTGAGTCCATGTACAGGGGTATGAGGTAACTGAGGTAGCTATGTACATAGGCGTGGGGTTAAATTGTCTAGGCAACAGGATAGATAATAGACAGTAGCAGCAGCATGTAGCCATTTGATTAGCTATTTAGCAGTCTTGTTTAGCAGTCTTATGGCTTGGAAGTAGAAGCCAATCATGGTCCTGTTGGTTCCAGACATCTCTCCCTACCTACATTTAAAAAGGGGCTACCTAGAACCATAAAGTTGTCTTTGTCTGTCACTGGAGGATACCTTTTTTTGGTTCCAGATAGAGCCCTTTATGGTTCCAGGTACAGTGCTTTATGGTTCCTGGTAGAACCCTTTTTGGTTACTGGTAGATCTGTTTTTGTTCTAGGTAGAACCCTTTTTGGTTCCAGGTAGAACTGTTTTTGGTTCTAGGCAGAACCCTTTTTGGTTACTGGTAGAACTGTTTTTGGTTCTAGGTAGAACCCTTTTTGGTTCCAGGTAGAACCCTTTTTGGTTCCAGGTAGAATTATTTTTGGTTCCAGGTAGAACTGCTTTTGGTTCAGGGTAGAACTGTTTTTGGTTCCAGGTAGAACCCTTTTTGGTTCCAGGTAGAATTATTTTTGGTTCCAGGTAGAACCCTTTTCCAGGTACAGGTACAGTTCTTCTAACAGTGTTATCACTCTCTTCTCTTCTCCCCTTTCACTATCTTTGCTCTTTCTCCCCTCACTCACTCCTTTTCTCCCCTCCAGATTATCAAGGACCAGAAGCTGCTGATCATCGTTGGTGGGATGCTGCTGATTGACCTATGCATCCTCATATGCTGGCAGATCGTTGACCCGCTGAAGAGGACCGTGGAGGAGTACAGCTTGGAGGTAAGTCTGGTCGACCATATTAACCCCATTTATATTTAATCAAATCAAATTGTATTTTATTTACAAAAACACACTCTGACCACGTTGATCACGTTGGCTACCCTCCTGTAGGTTTCCGGTCCAACCCCAGTTGTAACTAACCTGATTCAGCTCCCCCACACACACATTTTGTTACGTTACAGACTTCCTTCTAAAATATCGTTTTTTTTCATCAACCTACACATAATACCTAATAATGATAAAGTAAAAACAGGTTTATAGAAATGTTTGCAAATGTATAAAAATAAAAAAACTGAAATATATACAGTTGGAGTCATTAAAACTCCAGAGCTTTAGAAGCTTCTTATAGGCTAATTGACATCATTTAAGTCAATTGGAGGTCTACCTGTGGATGTATTTCAATGCCTACCTTCAAACTCAGTGCCTCTTTGCTTGACATCATGGGAAAATCAAAAGAAATCAGCCAAGATCTCAGAAAAAAAATTGTAGACCTCCACAAGTCTGCTTCATCCTTGGGAGCAATTTCCAAACGCCTGAAGGTACCACGTTCATCTGTACAAACAATAGTATGCAAGTATAAACACCATGGGACCACGCAGCCGTCATACCGCTCAGGAAGGAGACGCGTTCTCTCTCCTAGAGATGAACGTACATTGGTGCGAAAAGTGCAAATCAATCCCAGAACAACAGCAAAGGACCATGTGAAGATGCTGGAGGAAACAGGTACAAAAGTATCTATATCCACAGTAAAACGAGTCCTATATCGACATAACCTGAAAGGCCGCTCAGCAAGGAAGAAGCCACTTCTCCAAAACTGCCATAAAAAAAAATGGGGACAAAGATCATACTTTTTGGAGAAATGTCCTCTGGTCTGATGAAACAAAAATAGAACCGTTTGGCCATAATGACCATCGATATGTTTGGAGGAAAAAGGGGGAGGCTTGGAAGCCGAAGAACACCATCCCAACCGTGAAGCACGGGGGTGGCAGCATCATGTTGTGGCGGTGCTTTGCTGCAGGAGGGACTGCTGCACTTCACAAAATAGATGGCATCATGAAGAAAGGAAAATGATGTGAATAAATTGAAGCAACATCTCAAGACATCAGTCAGGAAGTTAAAGCTTGGTCGCAAATGGGTCTTCCAAATGGACAATGACCCCAAGCATACTTCCAAAGTTGTGGCAAAATGGCTTAAGGACAACAAACTTAAGGTATTGGAGTGGCCATCACAAGGCCTGACCTGAATCCTATAGAAAATTGGTGGGCAGAACTGAAAAAGCGTGTGTGAGCAAGGAGTTATACAAACCTGACTCAGCTCTTTCAGCTCTTTCAGGAGGAATGGGCCACAATTCACCCAATTTATTGTGGGAAGCTTGTGGAAGGCTACCCGAAACATTTGACCCAAGTTAAACAATTTAAAGGCAATACTACCAAATACTAATTGAGCGTATTTAAACTTCTGACCCACTGGGAATGTGATGAAAGAAATAAAAGTTGAAATAATTCTCTCTACTATTATTCCGACATTTCACATTCTTAAAATAAAGTGGTGACCCTAACTGACCTAAGATAGGGAAGTTTTACTTGGATTAAATGTTAGGAGTGATGAAAAACTGAGTTTAAATGTATTTGGCTAAGGTGTATGTAAACTTCCGACTTCAACTGTACATTTGCATAAGTATTTACTCAGTACTTTGTTGAAGCGCCTTTGGCAGCAATTACAGACTCAAGTCTTCTTGGGTATGGCGCTACAAGCTTGGTACACCTGTATTTGGGGAGTTTCTCCCATTCTTCTCTGCAGATCCTTTCTATCTTTGTCAGTTCGGGTAGGGAACGGATAATTCCTTCCACCTCATGGCTTG
Organism: Salmo trutta; assembly: GCF_901001165.1. Taxonomy (NCBI): domain Eukaryota; kingdom Metazoa; phylum Chordata; class Actinopteri; order Salmoniformes; family Salmonidae; genus Salmo; species Salmo trutta. Next base: position 16,789,494 of record NC_042992.1, read on the forward strand.
GTTTTTGCTCTAAAATGCACTGTCAACTGTGGAACCTTATATAGACAGGTGTGTGCCTTTCCAAATTATGTCCAATCAATTGAATTTACCACAGGTGGACTCCAATCTAGTTGTAGAAACATCTGAAGGATGATCAATAGAAACAGGATGCACCTGAGCTCAATTTCGAGTCTCACAGCAAAGGATCTGAATACCTATGTAAATAAGGTATTTATGTTTTTTCCGAAGTCACTATGTATATATATGATTTTTTAATTAGTCCGGCTTTAAACTTACTCTTGAAAGTTGTAATAATAGAATTCACAAGGTGCAATGAAATTAGGTAGTGCATCATCAGTTCCTCTTGTCATGTTAGTCATTACAGACCTTAAGAGAGCTATTTATAACTTTTAAGAAATGTCCAGATCAACTAGCCCATGTCAGCTAACGGTTTTTATTTAGGTTTTTTAGCCCATAGATATTGTTGTAATGTTTTAGTCACTCAATATCACTTGAATACACATTAGACATGGCAAAATGTATAGAATTGCAAGATTAGGTGCATAAAAATTGCACAATTTTATTTGCACCCAATGACAAAATGTGTATAATTGCAGGAAATAAGCTTTAAACCTGCTAAATTCTTTCCACCGACAAGAGGGGTGTGAACAGTTTGTGACATGAACAGTGCTTGTGCCCATAGAAATAGATGTGGTGCGTGAAAAAGTTTGGGAACCCCTAATATAGAGTATAACCAGGACTTATTTCCTCACCACACAAACTGACAGGGGAAATACTTGGCCCTAAATTCAAACCCCTGTTATTCACCACGATGTAAAACCCTCGTCTTGGTGGCACAGGTAGATTCTCTGGAAGTGATAATAGTTCTGGATCTGTGGCACCAACAGTGAGAACAGATCAGCAGCTGGGGCTCCAACATGTCCATCAGTGAGACCAGATCAGCAACAGGCTTTATTGTGGTTCCGGTGGTTATTTTAGGGTCAGGAGGATATGAGGCACTCTGCCACCTCCTGTCCTGTGCCTCTGCTAGCCAGACCCTTTCCTCGCCAAGCCAGCTGGGATGTGGGGTGTTGGCAAGACCTGGCGGAAAGAAACACTTGGCAACCCTCTAACCCTGCTGCTGGGCAGGGGTGATGTGTAGAGCACTGGTGGGCTCCGCTCTGCCAGGATTGGTTGAGGGGTTTGGATTTATCTTTGCCAGGATTGGTTGGGGTGTGAATGGCTTTTTGGATCCTGGCACACCATATTTGGGTTACAAACTGTTATGAGTGATTAGTAGTAAGAGCATGACTGTAAGTCACTTTGGATAACAGCATCTGCTAAAATGGCATATACAACTGTGATGATTGCTGATGTAACTGTTATTTGGCCCTTTTTTTCATTTAGGTATCTAAACACTCATCAAAGGAAGCGTGGTGATGTTTTTGTTCTGTGTGACTGTTAGCAGTGGATATATTATGTGTCTTGTGATTGGAGCACAACCTTGATCAGTTAAATATCCTCCACAAATCCATATTTTTGTACTGTACATCTTAATAGGCTCTTCTAGTTTGTTTGCACTACCAGCCCACAGTAGCAGTTTAACAGCAAACCAAATTAAAGATCTAAATTTGATTTCCAAACTATATCGGCCTTTGATGGTGTTGGCGGTGGGCACAGACTCATCAGGGTACACCAGGGGTACGGACTAAGTGGATCTACGGAGCTAATTAAGAAATGCTTTCAACTCCACCAGACACCTCCTACATGTAGGCCACAGAATCCTCATGGCCTGTCAAGATCGGAGCTTTTGAAGGGCCTATGTCCTCTCTAAACGCCAACATCATTATTTGACACGTTTGAAGAGCCCACAGTGACCTTGAGAAATCAGCACTGGGATTGGGAGGTCATTGGGGAAGAGTCATGTTCAAAGGCGGCCCCCGGTGGTGTGTTTTGCGGGAGGGTTGCGGTGGGGGGTGGTGCGGTGGTGGGGGTTCTGAAAGGTTCTTTGAAGGTTCTTTGATGCTATTGACCCAACGTTTTCTCTGCTTGGTCCAGCGGGGGAAGAAGGAGGGATGGAAGGATGAGACTCTCCCTCAGAGTTGATGACTTTACTGTGACTTCAATTAAACGAGATGCCTCTGAATTGATAAGTAGTGCTTAGCTGGCTACAGCCCACCATGGAGCAGGTCTCCACGCATTCAGACTTTCTTTATGCTTCTTTGAAAGGAGAAGAGAGAGCATTTTTATTTTAGGTCACCGAGGATTCAATTACAGACCAAAACGCAATTTATTTTTTCAAAAAGTATTTGCACTGTTGTTTATTTGTCCTCTTGGCATGCTCTGAAGGTATACTTTCTTTTGTTGTACTTGTTGTATTGCTCTCGATGAAAGACATTTACTTAACCCTTTACACTCGTGGGAATTGCAATATATGGATAGGGCTAAATTGAAATGTTTCTTACAGAATAAATAAGAAAAGCAAATTCATAAGCATGGTAGCAATTGAAAGGGAACAGTTTGGAGATTATGGAAAAAATATTGTTGAGGACACAACATTCCATCTGACACAAAACTGAATCCAAACATTACACTGTTGATTGTGTGTGCATTTTACATTTACTGTACTTTTCGCCAAATTTGTTAATAACGAAATCTGAAAATACTCTGAATACATTCAGTACCATGATAAGAATATTCCTGTGGTAATGTGGGATAGGTGCAACATAAGACATAAAAATTACAAAGCCTTGAGTGAGAGGACTAACTGGCGTCTCCAAGTGGACACACACCTCTCTAAAGTGTTCACAGTTCCTAAGTAATTCCAATGCACTTTTATGACTCAAAGAAGAGTCTTCAACTATAAGGTGCTTTTTTGAGCTCTCCTGGCTGTGCCGTTGAGGAACTAGAGCAGTGTTAGGCTTTCACATAGCAATTCAGAAAAACAGATCGTAATTTTGGTGCGCATAGAATGGAGTCATGAGTGCATTCAGGTCTGTGTTTTGCAGCAAATTTTCTTCACAATAGACAAAAATACTCTCATTCTGTTCAGAACACCCAAGGGTATAACGTCATGTCATCTTGTAACTGTACATCAAATATAGTGACATAAACAGTGACACTGTATCTGACATGAGTTTTATGATATGGAAATGTGAAGTGTACATTTGGACTCATGAGTGTTTGGCTTTCTTTTATGACATCAAAGTGGTTTTTATTATAATCCTTAACATCTCCTCTGTAAGAATACATCGAGTCCTCTTAATGTAAAATATTTCCTACATTCAGACCACGAAAACATTAAAAAGTTACTCAGTTAGCGGGAGGGATGGGGGCGACTTCTTGTCTCGTGCGGTGCATTAGGTTCAGAACATCTGTCAGTCAAAACCCATACAACGCTGTGAAGCGTTAAGTCTAGGCTCTGACATAAGTTATACCACTGTATTCCAATTTAGTCGCTTATCAGTGCCCAAATCTGCCATTTTCCACCTGTATACGAGTATGAGTGTAAAGGATTTTCTGAGCCTGCCTGTCGTGCTCACAATGGCCTTGATAACATGTTAATTCCTGAATGTTGTCATTGTATACAGTGGGTCAGTGGAGTGTTCTCACAGCCCTAAACCCATGGCGTGTTCTCACAGCCCTAAACCCATGGCATGTTCTCACAGCCCTAAACCCATAGAGTGTTCTCACATCCCTAAACCCATGGCGTGTTCTCACAGCCCTAAACCCATGGCATGTTCTCAAATCCCTAAACCCATGGCGTGTTCTCACAGCCCTAAACCCATGGCGTGTTCTCACAGCCCTAAACCCATGGCGTGTTCTCGCAGCCCTAAACCCATGGCGTGTTCTCACAGCCCTAAACCCATGGCGTGTTCTCACAGCCCTAAACCCATGGCGTGTTCTCACAGTCCTAAACCCATGGCGTGTTCTCACAGCCATAAACCCATGGCGTGTTCTCACAGCCCTAAACCCATGGCGTGTTCTCACAGCCCTAAACCCATGGTGTGTTCTCACAGTCCTAAACCCATGGCGTGTTCTCACAGCCATAAACCCATGGAGTGTTCTCACAGCCCTAAACTCATGGCGTGTTCTCACAGTCCTAAACCCATGGAGTGTTCTCACAGCCCTAAACTCATGGCGTGTTCTCACAGTCCTAAACCCATGGAGTGTTCTCACAGCCCTAAACCCATGGAGCGTTCTCACAGCCATAAACCCATGGAGTGTTCTCACAGCCATAAACCCATGGAGTGTTCTCACAGCCATAAACCCATGGAGTGTTCTCACAGCCCTAAACTCATGGCGTGTTCTCACAGCCATAAACCCATGGAGTGTTCTCACAGCCCTAAACTCATGGAGTGTTCTCACAGCCATAAACCCATGGAGTGTTCTCACAGCCATAAACCCATGGAGTGTTCTCACAGCCATAAACCCATGGAGTGTTCTCACAGCCATAAACCCATGGAGTGTTCTCACAGCCCTAAACCCATGGGGCGTTCTCACAGCCCTAAACCCATGGAGCGTTCTCACAGCCCTAAACCCATGGAGCGTTCTCACAGCCCTAAACCCATGGCGTGTTCTCACAGCTATAAACCCATGGAGCGTTCTCACAGCCCTAAACCCATGGAGCGTTCTCACAGCCCTAAACCCATGGAGTGTTCTCACAGCCCTAAACCCATGGCGTGTTCTCACAGCCCTAAACCCGTGGAGTGTAGAGAATGTATTAGCCTCTCCGAGTATGAGCCTGTCACTGCATGTCTGTACTGGAGCTGGGCTGTGGAGCTGGGGATCCGCAGCCTTCCTACCTGACCGGCTCTCTTCCCCCACCGCCACCCTCTCCTGGGCATAGCTCTGCTGGAGGAGTGCCAGGATGGTGCCTGGAGCCTGGCTCCACTGGGCCTTTGTACCTCTGGGCCAGCAACAAGACACCAAGCAACAAGATCACACCAGCTACAGAGAGAGAGTGTTGGCGATAGAGAGCGAGAAAAAACTAAGAGAGAGACAAAGATAGAGTGATAGAGAGAGATAGCTCTGGGATAGGAGTTGTGTGGTGGCGCGTCCCGGCTGACTGGACCGTGTGGCAGGCGGGGGTGGCGAGGGAGAGATGGGATCATGGCGTCACGGCAGATGGCGGACCACTCTAGAGAACGCAGGCAGAGAGTGAGAGAGATTAGCTGTGATTGATTGGTGCGAGAAGAAGGACCATTAACTCTGAGTCTGTGTCCCAAATGGCTACCGGCTCCCTTTGTAGTGCACTACTTTTGACCAGAGCCCTATGGACTTTATGAGCCCAATGAGCTCTGGTGAAAAGTAGTGCAATATAATATATAGGGGATAGGGTGCCATTTGGGACTCATGCGCTGAGTTTCCTACAAGGCTTCAGGCCTGGTTGCTCTGTCGTCCCTCTCCTAGCTTCCTCCCCCTTCCCTTTCTCCCTCTCTGTCTCCCCTGATTCCCACTATCCTCTATTACACTGCTACTCCAATATCAGGATGTATTAGGAGGACTGGGAGGAGAAACAGTTGACCTTGGGCTGGCGTGACGGTGTCCACATACGATCTCCAAGGACATAGTGTATATACAGAGATGTGGCTGTATAGAACTGACTTGTGATTGTGTGCGTTTAGTCTGCTCTGATGAGAGGTAGGGTTTGTTGTCTTAAAGGAACATTCCAGAAAGTTTTCAATATATATAACTTTCAAAATACAGGAATACAGTCGGTATATATGATGCAAAATGCATCATACTGGCTGTATTTCTGTATTTTGAAAGTTATATCTTGAAAACGTGATTACTGTCATGCAAAACATTTTGGGACTATATCAACAATGGACTAATGAAACAAATATCAAAAGATAGTTTTGGGGTGGAATTTTCCTGTCAACTCGATTCAGCCATGGGCAGATGTTTTCTGGAGCGGATGGTCGGTGGCCCTGAACATAATTACAAATCATTTGTAGACTGCAAATTGACTGCAAGAAGCCCAAACAGACATAATGTTTGACTTAAACATAATAATTTCAAACCTGGCTTACATTTGTATATGATCACGTGTCTCTCTATTATGCATGGGAATACTTTGGAACAGATTACTTAAATTAAAATCACTTGGAGCTGATTTCCTGGAGTTTTTACAGTCTTTCATGTCCAACAATGAAAATATATTTTTTATATATTTATATATTCTTAATATCATTCCTTTACTTAGATTTGTGTGTATTAGGTAGTTGTTGTGAAATTGTTAGATATTACTTGTTAGATATTGCTGCACTGTCGGAACTAGAAGCACAAGCATTTCGCTACAACCGCAATAACATCTGCTAAACATGTGTGACCAATAAAATGTTATTTTATTTGATTTGAGGTAGGAAGCCCCATTCATGTACTCATACATATGACACAATATAAACAACATGTACAGGTATATCCAAAATGAAAACCATAGCCTACATCAGGGTTCTCCAACTGGCATCCCGTGGCTGGTTTTATTTGGCCCCCCAAGTTTTCTGAGCAAAAATATATAAATACATATATGGATGAGCAATGTTAGAGCGGCATAGACTAAAATACAGTAGAATAGTATAGAATTACAGTACATACTGTACATATGAGATGAGTGCAAGATATGCAAGATATGTAAACATTATTAAAGTGACATTATTAAAGTGACTAGTGTTCCATTTATTAAAGTGGCCAATGATTTCAAGTCTGTATGTAGTCCCGTGTGGCTCAGTTGGTAGAGCATGGTGTTTGCAACGCCAGGGTTGTGGGTTTGTTTCCCACGGGGGACCAGTATGGGAAAAAAAATAGTTGCTCTGGATAAGAGTGTCTGCTAAATGACTAAAATGTAAAAAATGTCAGTTGCCTCTGTGTTAGTGATGGCTGTTTAACAGTCTGATGGCCTTGAGATAGAAGCTGTTTTTCAGTCTCTCAGTCCCAGCTTTGATGCACCAGTACTGACCTCACCTTCTGGATGATAGCGGTGTGAACAGGCAGTTGTTGTTGTCCTTGATGATCTTTTTGGCCTTCCTGTGACATCGGGTGATGTAGGTGTCCTGGAGGGCAGGTAGTTTGCCCCGGTGATGCGTTGTGCAGACCGCACCACCCTCTAGAGAGCCCTGCGGTTGTGGGCGGAGCAGCTGCCGTACCAGGTTGTGATACGACAGGATGTTTTCAATTGTGAATCTATAAAAGTTTGTGAGTGTTTTAGGTGACAAGCCAAATTTCTTCAGCCTCCTGAGGTTGAAGAGGCGCTGTTGTGCCTTCTTCACTACACTGTTAGTATGGGTGGACCATTTCAGTTTGTCTGTGATGTGTACGCCGAGGAACTTAAAACTTTCCACCTTCTCCACTGCTGTCCCATCGATGTGGAGAGGGGGGTGCTCCCTCTGCTGTTTCCTGAAGTCCATGATCATCTCCTTTGTTGAGGTTGAGTGAGAGGTTATTTTCCTGGCACCACACTCCCAGAGCCCTCACCTCCTCCCTGTAGGTTGACTCGTCGTAGGAAGTTGTTTGATTATATGCATATCTTGTGTTTACTTCACTCAGTGTGTTTGTGTGTAAATGTGTGCGCGTATGTGTGTATGTGTGCGTGCGTGCATGCACATTCATGTATAGGTACTGTAAATGTGCGTGTGTGTTACTTGAGTAACTGTCAATCTTTTTTGTTGTTGTGAGACCTGGTGAAAAAGAGGCCTGGTGAAATACACTTTAAATAAATGTATCTGAAGCCCAGGTCACCGATTTCACAAATTTGGTCTGATTACTGTGCTACGCTGCTCAGCTAAGATTTACCCAGTGAGAGCATGTGAAAAGTCAATCCGGCTCTCTCCACTCCCTCCCCCGGTGCAACTGATGATCTGAATTCAGCGAGCAAAGCGAAATGACGGAGGGTTAGCAAAACTGGGACATCTTCTTCTTTGCTATGGCTGCTGCTGCAACATCTAATAGCATCAACATAAGAGAGGATAAGGAGGGATTGTGAATAGTTTTTCTTTCTGGCATAATGCCTCATAAAACACACTGATGTAGTAGGCAGGCGGAGGGAAGGAAGGAGAAGCCAAGAGAAGAGCCAACGGGAATCAGATAGGGAGAGGGAGATTTTCTTTGAGTGTTAAAGTTGTTGCTCAATAGGAAGATGAGGGTAGAGGGTGACCCTTAAGACATTTTGTGGCCTGACTCTAACCTTTACACTGCCTCATAACTGCCTCCTAACACAAACCCACACTGTCCCCTAACCCTCCTAACCCCTTAAATCAAGTCTACTTTCTGATCCACACTTCAAACTAGTGCCCCAGATACTAATTCCAACCCTGTACTCTGTGTCCCCTTCAGAGCTCTGATTCTGCATCTCAAAATGCCACTCTATTCCCTATATAGGGCACTAACTTTGACCAGAGCCCAATGGGTTTATTGCACTAAATCAGGAGTACAGTGCCATTTGGGATCCACAGGGTAACTCTGCATACCTACATATCAGTGTCTTTTCACACAATGCCAAGTATTTTTAACAGCGAATCATGCTGGCTGTAGCTACGGGAAGGAAGGAATACCCTGCTGAAAAATGCTGGAGACATTCTGCTGTAGAATGCAATTAGGTCTGTTTTGCGTCTCGTGGATAATTGAGTGTTTGTTAATTGTGAAGAAGTTTCAGCAGAGGTTGGCTGGGCCGGGCAGATTAAGCCCCATATCAGAGAAGAGTCTGTGCGTGTGTTTTCCTCTGTCCACGTGTGCGTGTGTTTACATGTGTGTGTTTGTCCATGTGTACTACCTACTGTATCTGTGAAAGCCCCTCTTCTCTGGCCTCAGTATTGTCTCTAGTCTAATGAAGGACAAACCATTGAGGGCCTGATTAGCATTCTGGTGGAGCCTGCAGCAGACCCCTCTCCTCCCTCCTCCCCTTCCTCTCGCTCTCCGACTCTCTCTTTCTCCCCCTCTTGTCTCCCCCTCTCTCTCTCCCCCTCCTCTCTCTCCCCATCTCCTTCCCCCTCCTCCCTCTCTCAATCCCTCTCCTCTCTCTCCCCATCTCCTTCCCCCTCCTCCCTCTCTCAATCCCTCTCCTCTTCCCTCGCGCTCTCTCTCTCTCTCTGTCTCCCTCCTCTCCTCCTCCTCACCACTCTCTCGTTCCGAGGCTGCAGCAGGCAGGCTGCAAAGCTGGAATATTGCAGTGTGGCATCGCCATGGTAACTGCCATGGTTTCTGACACCCATAACAGCAGAGAGCCGCACTGTTGATCCACGAGACAAAAATAGGAAAAAGGGTTTTGGCTGCCACTTCAACGTGGTGACACATGCACAGAGGCACAGGCATGTAGGCACATACGTAATTCACCATTCAAAAACACATTTAAACACACGCTCAAACACAGACGTACACACAGACACATACAAAGATACATGCACGCACACACATCACACATCAGCTTTCACTAAAGCTTTCTCTTTCTGATGCCCTCACCTGGATGTGAGGGCTGTGTGAGTCGGTCCCACCTGGATGTGAGGGTTGTGTGAGTCGGTCCCACCTGGATGTGAGGGCTGTGTGAGTTGGTCCCACCTGGATGTGAGGGCTGTGTGAGTCGGTCCCACCTGGATGTGAGGGCTGTGTGAGTCAGTCCCACCTGGATATGAGGGCTGTGTGCGTCGGTCCCAGCTGGATATGAGGGCTGTGTGCGTCGGTCCCACTTGGATGTGAGGGCTGTGTGCGTCAGTCCCACCTGGATGTGAGAGCTGTGTGTGTCAGTCCCACCTGGATGTGAGGGCTGTGTGTGTGTAGGTCATGGTGCTTTGACAGTGTGCAGGCATTCTCTCTCTCTCTTTCTCCATCTCTCTCTCTCTCACATACACAGCACAGACATGACACTGCCTCCTTTGATGTGCAAATGCACTTTCTGGATTTGGCCCTTTTATACTGTGAGTAATTGGTCTGAAAACAGAAGCCCTCATTATCAGCCGGTGAAGGAAGATAGGGGGGTGGTAATATCCACAACGGGCCAGGGGGCCGAGGGTCAATGCGGCAAGGTGGCCATGAAGACAGACGAACATTCTGACCTCCAATCCAACGCCATTCACTTCATCGTTCATCTCCACAGCCTTGGCGGACGCATAGAAAAGCACGACATTCCAGAACTGCACAGAGCTGCTGGAGCTCTGTTTCTTTATGCCTCTCCTGCTCCCTCTATTTTGGAACCCTCAAGCGAGAGTTTCTGCCTTCCAAACACATTCCACCCTCCACCCTCCACGGGTACTTGTGGCCTTTGCTCACTTCCAATTGCAGTCTCCCTTTTTCATTCCAGCCCTCCTCTCCCCCTCTACTCCTCTCCTCCCCCCCGTTCTCCCATTCGGCCCTGCTCCCCCATGGGACAGACAGGGTTGAAAAATCTAAGAAAGAAAATAGAAAAAGTAACCTGCGGGCAAAGAACATTCTCACTCTTTTCCACTGCTCCGCTAGCAGGTTCTGTCCTGTGACCGATTCAAATAAAGGGATAGACATGCCTCTGTAGGATGGATGTTGGCCATGTCACGGTCCCCTCTCTCTCTCTGCAGGTGTGCGAGGACAGCTAGGGAAGGCACTGCATGAACACACAGTTACATACGCAGAGAAACATGATGTACATACAGGCACGCATAGAAACAAACAATGCACACTCATGTACACGTTATCATACACACACATACACATACTTTAGACACGTTCATAAACACACACGCACACATACAAGAGTATAAACACACACTAACCTCGTAAATACACAAAAGTGCACACACACACCTGCAGCACAGATTCCGTCCCCCCTCCCTCCCTCAGATCCCCCTTCCACCATCTCCACCTCTGTATGCTCTCACAAGTTCAACGCTGCAGTCTCACCCACTTTTGATTAGAGCGGTGAATGCCATTTGAAGGGCATCCTCGTATTTCACTGCCAATGTTTTGAGGAACTGAAGGAAGATAAAGGGAAGAGCTAGCTGCACTTTAAGTTCTCACCTGGACTACTGGTCCTATCACGGCTCTGGTGAAATACTGTGGTAATATTAGATATTATATTATGTTATCCATACTAACTCGTCAGCAAGTATTTTGAGGTCAAGGTATCAATGAGGTGATGGTATATATTGTATGAGGTGATGGTATCAATGAGGTGATGGTATATATTGTATGAGGTGATGGTATCAATGAGGTGATGTTATATACTGTATGAGGTGATGGTATCAATGAGGTGATGGTATATACTTTATGAGGTGATGGTATCAATGAGGTGATGGTATCAATGAGGTGATGGTATATACTTTATGAGGTGATGGTATGTACTGTATGAAGTGATGGTAAATACTGTATGAGGTGATGGTATATACTGTATGAGGTGATGGTATCAATGAGGGGATGGTATCAATGAGGGGATGGTATCAATGAGGTGATGGTATCAATGAGGTGAAGGTATCAATGAGGTGATGGTATATACTGTATGAGGTGATGGTATCAATGAGGTGATGGTATCAATGAGGTGATGGTATCAATGAGGTGAAGGTATCAATGAGGTGATGGTATATACTATATGAGGGGATGGTATCAATGAGGTGATGGTATCAATGAGGTGATGGTATATACTTTATGAGGTGATGGTATCAATGAGGTGATGGTATCAATGAGGTGATGGTATATACTTTATGAGGTGATGGTATGTACTGTATGAAGTGATGGTAAATACTGTATGAGGTGATGGTATATACTGTATGAGGTGATGGTATCAATGAGGGGATGGTATCAATGAGGGGATGGTATCAATGAGGTGATGGTATCAATGAGGTGAAGGTATCAATGAGGTGATGGTATATACTGTATGAGGTGATGGTATCAATGAGGTGATGGTATCAATGAGGTGATGGTATCAATGAGGTGAAGGTATCAATGAGGTGATGGTGTATACTATATGAGGGGATGGTATCAATGAGGTGATGGTATCAATGAGGTGATGGTATCAATGAGGTGAAGGTATCAATGAGGTGATGGTATATACTATATGAGGGGATGGTATCAATGAGGTGAATGATATATATGAGTTTTTTTAACCTTTATTTAACTAGGCTAGTCAGTTAAGAACAAATTATTATTTACAATGACTGCCTACTGGGGAACAGTGGGTTAACTTCCTTGTTCAAGGGCAGAACAACAGATTTTTACCTTGTCAGCTCAGGGATTCGATCCAGCAACCTTTCGGTTATTAGTCTGCTCTAACCACTAGGCTACCTGTCGCCCCGGTAATGGTATCAATGAGGTGATGGTATATATGAGGTGATAGTATATACTGTATGAGGTGATGGTATATACTGTATGAGGTGATGGTATCAATGAGGTGATGGTATCAATGAGGTGATGGTATATATGAGGTGATGGTATATTCTGTATGAGGTGATGGTATCAATGAGGTGATGGTATCAATGAGGTGATGGTATCAATGAGGTGATGGTATATACTGTATGAGGTGATGGTATCTATGAGGTGATGGTATATACTGTATGAGGTGATGTTATATATGAGGTGATGGTATCAATGAGGGGATGGTATATACTGTATGAGATGATGGTATCAATGAGGTGATGGTATCAATGAGGTGATGGTATCAATGAGGTGAAGGTATATATGAGGGGATGGTATATACTGTATGAGGTGATGGTATCAATGAGGTGATGGTATATATTGTATGAGGTGATGGTATCAATGAGGTGATGGTATCAATGAGGTGATGGTATCAATGAGGTGATGGTATCATTGAGGCGATGTTATATATGAGGTGATGGTTTAAATGAAGTGATGGTAAATACTGTATGAGGTGATGGTATCAATGTGGTGATGGTATCATTGAGGTGATGTTATATATGAGGTGATGGTATATACTGTATGAGGTGATGGTATCAATGAGGTGATGGTATCAATGAGGTGATGGTATCAATGAGTAAGTGTTCTTTATGAAGAAGACAGCCTTCTGCAGTTTTAAAGGGGAAGATTTTACAACTTGATGTTAGATGGTCTTTCCATGAAACCCTGGATTACAGTTTCTCTTGGCCCATAGACTACTTTTAGGGTGAGGAACCTTGTAACATCAAGTTGTGAAATGCTGAACTTCCCCTTTAAGACTCTTCTGTAATAACAGTGTAGCAATCAATGGCTGTTCAAAGACAACCGGGTCGTTAAAGGGTAACTGCCTCCCACCTGGTGTGTGTGTGTGTGTGTGTGTGTGTGTGTGTGTGTGTGTGTGTGTGTGTGTGTTTTCCAATCGACCACGCTGACGGGGAGGAGAGAAGAGTAGGAGGAGAAGTGGGAGAAGGAGAGAAGAAGGAGAGAATGAAAGAGGATTGTCAGATACCTGAAGACCTAGAGACCTCTTGGTGATTTACTGTATGTAGTAGAGTAGAATGTAATGGTGCTGGTGAAAATAACCCTAAAGGCCAGTTTCCCTGACACAGGGAATTTCTCCATTGAACATGCATTTTAGTACAGGACTAGGCTTAATCTGTATCCTGGAATGTACTAATGTTAAGCTATTGATAGTAATGCTGTATTATCAATGGCATCAGCTTCTAGATGACACTGATATGGTAGTTATGAGTGGTGGGACTGATCCAAAACACATAAGCTACATCGCAAATACTATTCCCTAAATAGTGAATAGGGTGCCATTTGGGACACAACCATACTTTAGAGGTTATTATTGTACTTCATGTCAGTAGGTATCATGGGCATGACGGGAGAGGGAGAGAGAGAGAGAGAGGGAGAGAGAGAGAGGGGTTACGCAAGGCTCACCAGGGACACCAGGTGTTTTTAGGGCAGCTTGAGCTGCCGCCATGTCGCCAAGCTAGCACAAAGTGTCAAAGTATATCTGGACCTACATAGCACCACACAATACATTGCAACCTAGAAAGCACAATAAGTATATCATTCTGGGTCTGCATTCATACAGCGTCTCAGAGTAGGTGTACTGATCAGTTTTTCCTTTTAGATCATAATGAATAAGATTATATGGACAAAGGGGAACGGATCTTAGATCAGCATTCATACTTTGATACGCTTTATGAACAGTGTCCCAGAAATCTAGCACAGTCAAAGTGGAGCCATCTAAATCGACACAATATGTTCAATAGAATCATCCTATTTATAATGCAGTGTATAAATCTAAACCAACAGAACTTTCAGAGCATCACACTGAGAACCAGCATCAGGGATGTCTACAGAACTATTGTGTTTGTTGACTGTCTGCTGCCAATAGAAGCAGGCTCACACATTGGATGTGTGTTTGTGTGTGTGTGGTTGAGCTTGTTCAAGTCAAGCTGTTGAGACAGAACAGGGGCAATATTTACCTCTTTCTTTCTTTTCCTTCCCTGCCTCCTTCACTCATTCTCTCTCTATCTATCTCCCCCTTCCCTCTCTATCTATCTCTCTATCTCTCACTACCCCCTCTCTCCCTCTCTCATATGGCTACCCAAACATTTTCCTGTTCCTCTCCTCCTCTCCTCCCAGTCTGCAGTTGCTAGGCAACAGCTGATTGAGCATGAGGGGGATGCAATTTAGCAATTAGAAGCGTTCCAAATTAGAAGTGGTGTCAAGAGTATCGCTAGTTACCACATAAGCCCGCTAGTTACCAGCCAGACCACAACTGTGATAGACACACACACACAAGCACAATGTCTTATTTGTTTGTTTTTTTGTCCTCTGTTTTGGTGGGTGAGATTTGTTTTTCAGTGCATGAGTTGGGAAATTTAGGAGAATTGTCACTTGGAAACAATCAAATACACTGCAGGAGTCATATTTTCTACAGATGAAGCAATATGTTTTCTCTGGATATCAAGTAGGAGGAGAGGGGGAGAGGAGGAGAGGGGGAGATGTGGAGAGGGGGAGATGTGGAGAGGGTGAGAGGAGGAGAGGGGGAGATGTGGAGAGGGGGAGATGTGGAGAGGGCGAGAGGGGGAGATGTGGAGAGGGCGAGAGGGGGAGATGTGGAGAGGGGGAGATGTGGAGAGGGCGAGAGGGGGAGATGTGGAGAGGGCGAGAGGGGGAGATGTGGAGAGGGGAGAGGAAGAGAGGGGGAGATGTGGAGAGGGGGAGTGGAGGAGAGGGGGAGATGTGGAGAGGGCGAGAGGAGGAGAGGGGGAGATGTGGAGAGGGCGAGAGGAGGAGAGGAGAAGATGTGGAGAGGGGGAGAGGAGGAGAGGGGGAGAGGAGGAGAGGGGGAGATGTGGAGAGGGGGAGATGTGGAGAGATGTGGAGAGGGGGAGATGTGGAGAGGGGGAGTGGAGGAGAAGGGGAGAGGGGAGATGTGGAGAGGGGGAGATGTGGAGAGGAGGAGAGGGGGAGATGTGGGTGGGAAAGGGGAGGTGAGCTGTAGTTTATTTAACCTGTTTGGGGGTAGAGTGATAGAGATTGGGAGGTTGTATCTGCATTGTGACACAGTAGTGGGGTCCCCCTATCTTAATATCTCTCTCTTTCTCTCTCTCTCTCTCTCTCTCTCTCTCTCTCTCTCTCCCTCTATCCCTCTTCCCCTCTCTCTCTGTCTCTCTCAATTCAATTCAAAAGGGATTTATTGGCATGGGAAACATATGTTTACATTGCCAAAGCAAGTGAAATAGATAATTAACAAAAGTGAATGCAGAGGATTGTCCCAAGGTTGCTGTTGATGCATATCCCACAGTAGTTTTGGGGTCAAATTTGTCTCCACTTTTGGGGATTGGGGTAATCAGTCCTCGTTTCCAAATACTGGGGAAGATGCCAGAGCTGAGGATGATGTTAAAGAGTTTAAGTATAGCAGATTGGAATTCAGGGTCTATATATTTTATCATTTATTTTAGGATATCATCAACACCACAGGCCTGTTTGTGTTGGAGGGTTTGTATTTTGTCCTGTAGTTCATTCAATGTAACTGGAGAATCCAGTGGGTTGTGGTAGTCTTTAATAGCTGATTCT
Source organism: Salmo trutta (assembly GCF_901001165.1). Lineage (NCBI taxonomy): Eukaryota > Metazoa > Chordata > Actinopteri > Salmoniformes > Salmonidae > Salmo > Salmo trutta. Next base: position 16,805,421 of record NC_042992.1, read on the forward strand.
AAGATTTGTAATTGATCATGTATATGTTTTTGCTGTTTGTTCTTTGTTATAGAGCCAAAAAGATTGGAGAAGTAGTTTATCCATTTCCCAGAAGTGGGTAGATTCTATGGATTCTTTAATTATATTGAGCTGATTTCTGACATGCTGTTCCTTCTTTTTCTGTAGTGTATTTCTGTATTGTTTTAGTGATTCACCATAGTGAAGGTGTAGACTCAGGTTTTCTGTGTCTTAATGTTTTTGGTTGGATAGGTTTTCTCTCTCTCCGTCTCTCTCTCTGTCTCTCTCTCTCCCTCTCTTTCTCCCTCTTTCCCTGTAACAGAGACACTCCATCACAGCTCAGACACATCTAGCACATCCTGTTCTCCACAAAACATTCCGTGAGAAGCATTGAAGACCAGGAAAAAAACAAGTGTTTAGGAATAGGCCTCTCTTTATACTTGCGTCCCAAATGGCACCCTATTCCCTATTTAGTGCACTCCTTTTGACCAGAGACCTATATAGGGAATAGGGTGCAAGCCGTTGCTAGAGCGGAATGTGTTAGCTGATGGGCTATTATCAGGCAATATGATAAACGTTGGCAACTAGCTGTGAAGATTCACTATACTGTAGCACGTAGTGCTGGATTGGTGCTTCAGTAGAGGCTCACCTCATTAATATCCAGAGCTGTAGTTGTGGTGGTCTGATTAAAGGAGCCATGTTTCTCATCACAGGATACTGATGAGCATTGACAGTTCCCTATTTAGAACACTACTTTTGACCAAAGCCCTATGGGACCTGGTCGAAAGTAGTGCACTATATAAGAAATAGGGTGCCACTGGGGACGCACCCAGTGACAGAAATAATTACTACTCTGAACTGAAGGCGGAAAGTGTAATGACTTGTCTCATTTCTTCTGTTATGTCATTGTAGTTATGGAAGAAGGTTGTGCCCGTAAAGTGTTACAGGTTACAGATATCCTTGGGTTTTGCTGTAGTGATTCTGTAGAGGAGGATTGCTTGGCCATTGACTCCCTCTACAGCTTCCATGATTCTGAGTGAACTTTTGGATTACCTTTCACACACAAACACGCACACACAGGCACACGGACACACACACGTGCGTGGCATGCAAACACACAAACTTGCTTCCTTGCGAAGAGACCTTGGACTCTATGAGACTCCCTGCTAAAATAAAGGTGAACTAAATAAACAAACACACACAGGCCCAGTGTGTGTGTGGTGGAATGTTGCGTTCTCAAAGGCAAGGATATGTTGTTTACAAAGTGTGTGGTGAGGATCAAGGTAAATTATAACAAGGTAATTACTGACTTCCCACACCTTCACACACACCACCAACAAGCACACTCACTCACACACACACACACTACACTACATGCACACACACACACGCATACACACATACACACATATGTGCACAAGCACATGTACACACACACGTAAGTGCATGAGCACATGCATACACACACACACACACACACACACACACACACACACACACACACACACACACACACACACACACACACCTCCCCCTCCTACACAAACCACTGTTCATCAGAGATCAGGTAGCAGGAGAGCAAGGTCAGCCACTGATGGGGAGATGTGAGCACTTTGCCACTACATGTACAAACCATAAGTGCTGCCTCAGCACACCCAGGAAGGGAGTACAGATAGTAAAATCAAATCAAATCACATTTTATTGGTCACATACACATGGTTAGCAGATGTTAATGCGAGTGTAGCGTAATGCTTGTGCTTCTAGTTCTGACAGTGCAGTAATATCTAACAAGTAATCTAACAATGTTGCAACAACTACCTAATACACACAAATCTAAAGGGTTGAATGAGAATATGTACATATAAATATATGGATGAGCGATGGCCGAGCGGCATAGGCAAGGTGCAATAGATGGTATAAAATACAGTATGATATGAGTAATGTAAGATATGAAAACATTGTTAAAGTGGCATTATTTAAAGTGGCATTGTTTATAGTGACTAGTAAGCCATTTATTAAACTGGCCAGTGATTGGGTCTCAATGTAGGCAGCAGCCTCTCTGAGTTAGTGATTGCTGTTTAGCAGTCTGTTTTGATGCACCTGTACTGACCTCGCCTTCTGGATGGTAGCGGTGTGAACAGGCAGTGGCTTGGGTGGTTGTTGTCCTTGATCATCTTTTTGGTCTTCATGTGACATCAGGTGCTGTAGGTGTCCTGGAGAGCAGGTAGTTTGCCCCAGGGATGCGTTGTGCAGACCGCACCACCCTCTGGAGAGCCTTGTGGTTGAGGGCGGTGTAGTTGCCGTACCAGGCTGTGATGCAGCCCAACAGGATGCTCTCGATTGTGCATCTGTAAAAGTTTGTCAGGGTTTTTGGTGACAAGCCAAATTTCTTCAGCCTCCTGAGGTTGAAGAGGCGCTGTTGTGCCTTCTTCACTACACTGTCTGTGTGGGTGGACCATTTCAGTTTGTCTGTGATGTTTACACGTAGGAACTTAAAACTTTCCACCTTCTCCAGTGGGAGGAAGGTAGGGAGGGAGGGATGGTGGCAGGGAGGCAGGCAGAGAGGGAGGGAGGCAAAAAGGTATGAAGGGAGGCAGGCAGAGAGGGGGAGGGAGACAGGGAGGCAGAGAGGGAGGAAGAGAGGTAGAGAGGCAGAGAGGTAGGGAGATTATTTTCACTGGGGAGCTTGAGCCCCGCGTCACTGCCAGATACCAGACACCTACTGTACTGTAGAGGGATCCTTGGGAGGGCGGGAGGCAGAGGGATAGGGAGAGAGGGAGGGACAGAGGTGGAGAGTAGGATGCTGACAGATCAGCTTTACTCTGAGATGAAGAGATGGGATAGATATCCGCCCCTGGCCCGGGCTAGCTGCCTGCTGTGCTGAGAGGAGCAAGGGTTAAGAGGAGAAGGAGGAGAGGAGGGGGGAACGGCGGCAGAGGTGTCTAAAAAATGAAATGGCTGCGCAGGATGGCGAGGGAGAGTGTGACACAAACAGCTGGTGACACTGTGGGACCGTCACCGTACTGTACCACCAGGAACACTATCAAACAGACATCTGGTCTACCACAAATTGTCTAAGACCTCAACGTCTCTGTTTCTGTGTAGGAAGTAGTGAAAGATAGGGACGTGAGTTTTTTGCCGTGTAATCTGACAAAGATAAACTCAGGGCCCAAGTTAGAAGAGGCTATAACTTTTGGTCTATTTGTACTTGTATTTATTATAGATCCCCATAATCCCCTGCTACTTTTCCTGGGGTCCAGCAAAATTAAGGCAATTATACATTTTAAAAACATTCATAACAGATTTCACAACATATTAAGTTTGTGCCCTCAGGCCTCTACTCTACTACCACATATCTATAACACAAAATCCATGTGTGTATAGTGTGTATGTTATCATTTGCTTGTATGCATGTGCTTATGTTTGTGTTGCTTCACAGTCCCCGCTGTTCCATAAGATGTATTTTTAAATCAAATTTTGCTGCTGGCATGAGTTATTTGATGTGGAATAGAGTTCCATGTAGTCATGGCTCTATGTAGTACTGTGCGCCTCCCATAGTCTGTTCTGGACTTGGGGACGGTGAAGAGACCTCTGGTGGCATGTCTTGTGGGGTATGCATGGGTGTCTGATGCATTCAACATGTCAATAACTCTCACAAATACAAGTAGTGATTAAGTCAATCTCTCCTCCACTTTGAGCCAGGAGATATTGACATGCATATTGTTAATTTTAGCTCTCTGTGTACATCCAAGTGCCTGCCATGCTGCCCGGTTCTGAGCCAATTGCAATTTTCCTAAGTCCCTCTTTGTAGCACATGATCACACTACTTAACAGTGGTCCAGCTGTGACAAAACTAGGTCCTGTAGGACCTGCCTTGTTGATAGTGCTGTTAGAATGGAGAGCAGTGCTTTATTATAGACAGACTTCTCCCCATCCTCGCTACTGTTGTATCAATATGTTTTCACCATGACAGTTTACTCCAAGCAGTTTAGTCTCATCAACTTGCTCAATTTCCACATTATTCATTACAAGATTTAGTTGAGGTTTAGGATTTAGTGAATACTTTTCCAAATAAATGCTTTTAGTTTAAATATTTAGGACTAACTTATTCCTTGCCGTCCATTCTGAAACTAACTGCAGCTCTTTGTTAAGTGTTGCTGTCATTTCAGTCACTGTGGTAGCTGACGTGTATAGTGTTGAGTCATCCGCATACATAGACACACTGGCTTTACTCAAAGCCAAATGCATGTTGTTAGTAAAGATTGAAAAAAGTAAGGGGCCCAGACAGCTGCCCTGGGGAATTCCTGATTCTACCTGGATTTTGTTGGTGAGGCTTCCATTAAAGATCACCCTCTGTGTTATGTTAGACAGGTAACTCTATATCCACAATATAGCAGGGGGTATAAAGCCATAACACGTACGTTTTTCCAGCAACAGACCATGATCAATAATGTCAACAGCCCCCACAATCTTTTAATCATCAGTTTCTCTCAGCCAATCATTAGTCATTTGTGTAAGTGCTGTGCTTGTTGAATGTCCTTCCCTATAAGCATGCTGAAAGTCTGTTGTCAATTTGTTTACTATAAAATAGCATTGTATCTCGTCAAAAAAGTTTACTAAGGGTTGGTAACAGGCTGATTGGTTGGCTATTTGAAACAGTTATGGGGGCTTTACTATTCTTAGGTAGGGGAATAACTTTTGCTTCACTCCAGGCCTGAGGGCACACACTTTCTAGTAGGCTTAAATTTAAGACATGGCAAATAGGAGTGACAATATCGTCCGCTGTTATCCTCAGTAATTTTCATCCACGTTGTCAGACCCCGGTAGCTTGTCATCGTTGTTAGACAACAATCATTTTTTCACCTCTTCCACACTTACTTTACAGAATTCAAAATGACAATGCTTGTCTTTAATAATTTGGTCAGATATACTCGGATGTGTATGTATTGACATCATTTGTTGCTGGCATGTAATGCCTATGTTTGCTAATCTTGCCAATGAAAACATCATCAAAGTAGTTGTCAATATCAGTGGGTTTTGTGATGAGCCATCTGATTCAATGAATGATGGAGCGGAGTTTGCCTTTTTGCCCTAAATTTCATTTAAGGTGCTCCAAAGCTTTTATACTATCATTCCTTTAGTCTTTGTTTAACAGTGTAGTTTCTTCTTCTTTTTATTCAGTTTCGTCACAAGATTTTTCAATTTGCAGTAAGTTTGCCAATCTGTTGTGCAGCCAGACTTATTTGTCATATCTTTTGCCTCATCCCTCTTAACCATACCAGTTTTCAGATCTTCATCAATCCACGGGATTTAACAGTTTTTACAGTCGTTTTCTTAATGGGTGCATACTTATTAGTAACTGGGATAAGCAGTTTCATAAATGTGTCAAATGCAGCGTCTGGTTTCTCGTCATTACACACCACGGACCAACAAGTATTCTTCACATCAACAACATCGGAATCACTACAAAACGTATTGTATGACCTCTTATACACAATATTAGGCCCAGCCTTTGAAACTTTGGTTTTTCTAGATATGGCTACTATATTGTGATCACTACATCCGATGGATTTGGATACTGCTTTCAAACAAATTTCTGCAGCATTAGTACTGTTTGTAACTACCCTGGTAGGTTGATTGATAACCTGAACCAGGTTGCAGGCACTAGTTACAGTTTGAAGATTTCTCTTGAGTGGGCAACCTGATGAAAGCCAGTCAATATGTAAATCACTCAGAAAGTATACCTCTCTATTGATATCACATACATTATCAAGCATTTCACACGTGATCCAGATACTGACTGTTAACACTTGGTGGTCTATATCAGCTTCCCACTAGAATGGGCTTTAAGCGAGGCAGATGAACCTGTAGCCATATTACTTCAACAGTATTTAACATGAGATCCTCTCTAAGCTTTACAGGAATGTGGTTCTGAATATAATGTATTTTCTATAGAAAAGTTTCTAGGGCACACCACCTCAGTGCTAACAGTGTTACATTGGTTCATATGCATATGATTACTGCGTACAATAGCTGTAGGATCAATAGAGGCATTCAGGGCAGTAAGAGGGACATAAATTAGGTTACTAACATTGTGTCTTCCAACGCCCCTGGGATAATGTACATTTGCTGAAGCATTATGACAACTCAGCGACACAATGGTAGGGTTTAAATGAGCTGGACTTGGGTCATTGATAAGTCATTGTCTCAACACAGCCTTATAATTCTGTGAAATGATCCAGGAACCCAAATGATTTGGGTGGATCCCATCCTCCTTATAATACAAGCTTTGTTTCCAGAAGGTATCAAAATTGTCAATGAATGTTACACCCACAGAGCTGCAATATTCTTGTAGCCAGTTATGGAAGGCTAAATATCTGTTGAACCGCTCAAGGCCACGATTTAGGGAGGGCAGAGGGACAGATATTATGGGGCGTTTGTTGGTGTCAATTAGAGACCCAATCAGATCTTTAAAATCCATCTTCAGCTGTTCTGAGCTGCCCTTCATGATGTCATTTGACCCCACATGAACCATGACAGTATCAGCCCCCGGTGACTGACTCACAGCCTCGGGAAGCAACCTGGTGATATCCTGAACTTTTGCCCCAGTTACAGATATTTGCCTCACCATCGAACTCCCTATCACAATCGCCGGAATGATCCGGCCTCTGCTGTGTCTCGAGACAGATTGCGAGGCCAGAGCCACAGAACTCACCTGAGAAGAGGGCTGCTGAGACACCGGCTGAGACACCACAACAGCCAAAGGGACAGAGCTCTGATCCAGAGAGCGCTCGGTTGTTGGTTTCCAGGTACTATAATAAGGACCTAGGTTTTTTCCAGTCAATGTCACATGGTCAAAACGTAACTCCAGGCTCTACAGATAAGCTGTACACTCTTAGATAAAAAGGTGCTATCTAGAACCTAAAAGGGTTCTTTGGCTGTCCCTCTTTTTGGTTCCAGCTAGAACTTTTCCACAGAGGTTTCTACATGGAACCCCAAAAGGTTCTAACTGGAACCAAAATGGGTTCTAGCTGGAACCAAAAAGGGTTCTCCTATGGGGACAGCCGAAGAACCTTCTTAGAACCCTTTTTTCTAAGAGTGTACACATCAAACGAACATAAGACCACACCTGCTGTAGCCTTCTATGTGGGCCCATATTACTGAGTAAGAAATACACTGATTATACCAGACATTAGGAACACCTTCCTAATATTGAGTTGCATGCCCACTTTTGCCCTCAGAACAGCCTCAATTCGTCGGGGGCATGGACTCTACAAGGTGTCGAAATCGTTGGATGCAAGGATGCTGGCCCATGTTGACTCCAATGCTTCCCACAGTTGTGTCAAGTTGGCTGGATGTCCTTTGGGTGGTGGACCATTCCTGATACACACGGGAAACTGTTGAGCGTGAAAAACCCAGCAGTGTTGCAGTTATCGGTGCGCCTGGCACCTACTACCATACCCCATTCAAAGGCACTTAAATCTTTTTTCTTGCCCGTTCACCCTCTGAATGGCACACATACACGATCCATGTCTCTATTGTCTCAAGGATTAAAAATCCTTCTTTAACCTGTCTCCCACCTTCATCTACACTGATTGAAGTGGATTTAACAATGACATCAATAAGGTCATAGCTTTCACCTGGATTCACCTGGTCAGTCATGGAAAGAGCTTAATGTTTTGTATAGTCAGTGTATGTACAAACCAATGCCTTCAGCTAACTCTCCTTGTATACATACAGAAAAGCTTATACTTTCAAAAGGAGAATACTATATCTCGCAAATAGAAATAGAGAATATAAATAAATAAGAAATAGAGGTCCACCCATTATGGCTCATTGACTGTAATGGGGACCCTCAATCTATTACCTCTATATCTATGATGACTCTGAGGTATGGATAAAGCGAGTTATGTACTTTTCCTCTCTCTGTGTATGACAAATGAGTTGCAGGTCTATCTGGGGTGTTGTATTGGGCACAGCAGGGTACACGCACACACACACACACACACACACACACACACAAACACATTAACATACACATGCACACACACACACGCAACGGGGTGCCTCAGGTGATTTGTGACTGAGAGATACAGATCCCCTCAACCCTCCCTCTCCTCCCTGTCCTGATTAAGGTTGTGTCCCAAATGGCTCACCTATTCTGTACATAGTGCATAGAATAGAGTGGCTCTAGTCAAAGTAGTGTACTATATAGAGAATAGGGTGCCATTTGGGACTCAGCCTAAGTTGCTGTAATTTCATGAAAACTCTAGTCTTCAAAGGATCCACTGGACGTTTGTCAACGTGAGTGCACACGCTGAGATTGGATTTGACCTCTGTGAATTTTCCCACTTTCATCTTGACATGGCTTTAAAACAGCGCCTGGGTGCACACACGTTTTAGGGAGGATGCTCTTACGTCAGTTTACCTGCCTTGTGTTAATATTAATAACGCTCTTTTCAAAAATAGGCCTTTTTTATCTGTGATGGAAACTAAACGGTAAAGGAAAATGATGAAACATAAATGGCTAAATCTCCTTTCGTCTATAGTTTTATAACTATAAAGTACTGCTAAAACACTATTTTTTTCTTGCAACACAGTGCTTTGCTCTGCATTGAAAAGACCCTTGAAACGGATTTGACATCACACTCCCCTGACAGTGTATTCAACTTCAGTAACAATCGGATTTGATGTGGGAAAGATCAGTCATTCACATTTGTATTAGTATTTATTATGGATCCCTATTAGTTCTTGACAAGGCAGCAGCTACTTTTCCTGGGGTCCAGAAGAATTAAGTCATTTACCATTTTTAAAACATTACAATACATTTCACAACACATTAAGTGTGTGCCCTCAGGCCACTACTCAACTACAACATGCAGTATCTACAACACAAAAGCATCATGACATGGTTTCCATGGTTTCAGGTTTTAGTTTAGTATCTCAGTTTCCTCTCCCTGACTCCGTGTACACACACACACACACACACACACACACACACACACACACACACACACACACACACACACACACACACACACACACACACACACACACACACACACACACACACACGCACTCACTCACAGTCTCACACACACACCCCCACGCAGGCACACAGACAAACTCAAGCACACAGGCACATACATTTACATTTGACATTTTAGTCATTTAGCAGATGCTCTTATCCAGAGCGACTTACACTCACACACTCCCATCCCCTGGTCCATGTCAGGCTTCGCTGTCATCCAGAAACATTGAGGGGGAAGATGATGAATGTCCTGGATCAATACTAGCAGAGAGCTTGAGGAAACACATGTAGAGAGGAAGAGATGTAAACCATAGGGGACTATTAAACCTTGTACCAGTCACTTAGCTCTCTGTCTGCACCCCAAATGGCACCATAGGCCCTATATTGACATCCACCCTATGGGCCCTCGTGAAAAGTAGTGCTGTATCCTCAGAGCAGTGGCGGTCGGTGCCGTTTAAGATGAGGGAGGATGCTTTTTTTATGAGCATGACCTTATTTCTATTACAGCATATTGGATGACTGTCATTCATATTCCATTCACCCAGCTCAATGTAACATCAATAGGTTTAGGTTACTACATAATACTCATATTTCCCCTATACCCATCATGAATGAGGCTGCTACAACCTAGCCTATGAATTAAAGTTTACAACCTAGGTGCACAGGTTGAGAGAATTTTGAGTAATCAAGGTGACAGACAGTGACACATTCAATGCTTGCACAGTCTTGCCTACATCTATCTGATATATGGTGTAATCAGAAAGCAGTTTAGCAGTTACACCGCCGGGTCCCAGTGGCAAGAAATTAATAAAACCAAAAGCTTACCTTGACTTGGAAAAGTTCCAGTGTTGGATAGCCATAGCCAGCTAGCTAACATAGCTTCCCTCTCTGTTTGAGCCGGGTGTTTGAGTAGGCTAAATTAGCTAGCTGCATTCGCTAGCTAAGTGAAAGTAAAAAATATGTAGCTAGCTCTCCATCTCTCTCTTGCTTCTCCTTAGTTTTGGAAGAAAGTAATTTGTACAAAATTGTTCAACTATTGTCTTTCTCTCTCTTTGAGTCAACTACTCACCACATTGTATGCACTGCGATGTTAGCTTGCTGTAGCTTATGCTTTCAATACTACATTAATTATCTGATCCTTTGATTGTGTGGACATAATGTTAGTTCATGCTGCAAGAGCTCTGATAGGTTGGAGAACGTCCTCCGGAAGCTGTCATAATTACTGTGTAAGTCTATGGAAGCGGATGAGAACCATGAGCCTCCTCGGTTTTGTATTGAAGTCAATGTACCCAGAAGAGGACAGAAGCTAGCTGTCCTCCGGCTACAACATGGTACTACTCTACAGAGTGCTGCTGAGGCTACTGTAGATCTTCATAGCAAAACAGTCTGTTTTAATCAATTATTTGGTGACGTATATATTTAGTATGTATTTACTATAGTTTTATCCAAAAAGGGTAACTTTTTAAATGTTTCACTATTACATTTGGGTTTTTTTTCACTGAGGAGGGTCCTCCCCTTTCTCCTCTGAGGAGCCTCCACCGCCCCAGAGAAACCCTTATCGAATGTCCTCATTGAACCCGTGGTCTCAACCTTTAAGTGTCCAAATTGCATATATCAAATTCCTGGTATAACGGCGGTCGCTATGATAAAAATACATTAAAGGCCCACTCTGTAGATTGAAAGACATTGGTTTCCCAACAAGCAATTTATAAGTGATATTCTTCAAGAATCTATGGATAAATCAGTAATTTAAACAGTCAAAAACGGCTGTAAATATCACAGTGGGCCTTTCAGTGAGTGTTAATTAGTCATCAGCGATCATGTGTCAATCTCTTGTTTATTTGGCTGTTAAATCAAGTGATTGTTTCTCTGTGGTGTATTTGTTATTACCAGCTGTCACATAGCAGGCAGGCTCTGTGTGAGGTGCTGAAATGTGAGAGGAAAATACGCTCCATTTTGGGTAAGAGAGCACGAGGTGAGGGAAGGTGCTAAGCGAGATAAGGGTAAGAGAGCACGAGGTGAGGGAAGGTGCTAAGCGAGATAAGGGTAAGAGAGCACGAGGTGAGGGAAGGTGCTAAGCGAGATAAGGGTTAGAGAGCACGAGGCGTGGGAAGGTGCTAAGCGAGATAAGGGTAAGAGAGCACGAGGTGAGGGAAGGTGCTAAGCGAGATAAGGGTAAGAGAGCACGAGGTGAGGGAAGGTGCTAAGCGAGATAAGGGTAAGAGAGCACGAGGTGAGGGAAGGTGCTAAGCGAGATAAGGGTAAGAGAGCACGAGGTGAGGGAAGGTGCTAAGCGAGATAAGGGTAAGAGAGTACGAGGTGAGGGAAGGTGCTAAGCGAGATAAGGGTAAGAGAGCACGAGGTGAGGGAAGGTGCTAAGCGAGATAAGGGTAAGAGAGCACGAGGTGAGGGAAGGTGCTAAGCGAGATAAGGGTAAGAGAGCACAAGGTGAGGGAAGGTGCTAAGCGAGATAAGGGTAAGAGAGCACGAGGTGAGGGAAGGTGCTAAGCGAGATAAGGGTAAGAGAGCACAAGGTGAATGGGGAGGGGCTAAGCGAGATAAGGGTAAGAGAGCACGAGGTGAGGGAAGGTGCTAAGCGAGATAAGGGTAAGAGAGCACGAGGTGAGGGAAGGTGCTAAGCGAGATAAGGGTAAGAGAGTACGAGGTGAGGGAAGGTGCTAAGCGAGATAAGGGTAAGAGAGCACGAGGTGAGGGAAGGTGCTAAGCGAGATAAGGGTAAGAGAGCACGAGGTGAGGGAAGGTGCTAAGCGAGATAAGGGTAAGAGAGTACGAGGTGAGGGAAGGTGCTAAGCGAGATAAGGGTAAGAGAGCACGAGGTGAGGGAAGGTGCTAAGCGAGATAAGGGTAAGAGAGTACGAGGTGAGGGAAGGTGCTAAGCGAGATAAGGGTAAGAGAGCACGAGGTGAGGGAAGGTGCTAAGCGAGATAAGGGTAAGAGAGCACGAGGTGAGGGAAGGTGCTAAGCGAGATAAGGGTAAGAGAGCACGAGGTGAGGGAAGGTGCTAAGCGAGATAAGGGTAAGAGAGCACGAGGTGAGGGAAGGTGCTAAGCGAGATAAGGGTAAGAGAGCACGAGGTGAGGGAAGGTGCTAAGCGAGATAAGGGTAAGAGTGGAAGAGGGATGCAAAAATACAGGGGGGAAAAATATGAAAATGAGAGGGGAAGAGAGAAAAAACAGTATGACAGAATTAAGTTTATCCCCTAGTCCTGTCATATGCTTTTTTATAGGAGAGAAAGACTGAATGAGAAGGGGAAAGGTAGCGAGAGATAGATATGATGCTCATATCTTCTGAACCTGAAGACTGTCTATCGAAGCAGTGATGCTGGCCTAATAAAGAATAGAGAAAGATAGAGAAAATATAGAGACAGAGAGACGGAGAGAGATAGATGGAGTGATGCTCCCAGGGCTCTGGTGCTGTTTAGAGCGAGGTGAATGAGTTTAAAGAGAGAGGGAGAGAGAGAGAAAGAGAGAGAGCGAGCGAGAGGAAGAGAGAGAGGAAGGATATTCTCCCCAGATGACAGAGCAGTACTGTTATCTCCCAGGCATGCCACCAGCCCCCCCCCCCACCACCCACCCCTTCTTCCGCCCTACCTGCTGTCAGCCATCTGTACAGTAATTAACCTCCATAGAGGTTTCAGCACTCAAAGAATAGCCCGCAATTACACAGAACAATGTCGTGTGTAATTGCGGGATATTCTTTGGGTTCTGAAATCAGTAGTTTTTGATAAAAACTTAATTTGATGTGATGTCGGAGCTCCAGTCCGCCCACACTAGTCGCCGCTCAACTCCATCGTATCGTAATTGGCTAATGGAATCCATGAGTTTCATGTGTTTGATCCCTTTCCATTTATTGAATTTCAGCCAGTAGTAGTAATACTCTAGTAATAGGTAATATGGGGAATTGGCTCCCTATATCGGGCCTTCTGCTGGTGAGGTGAGATGGTGTGTGTGTGTGTTTAGAAACACACACAACACCACAAACACATTTTGTTCTTCTCTCCTCGTGGGGACCTAAAATACATTTCCATTCCAAACCTATTTTCCCTAAACCTTCCCTAGCCCTAACCCTAAACTTACCCTAACCCTAAACCTGACCACTAACCCCTTATCCTAACCCAAATTGTTACCCTAACCCTAATTGTAACCCTAATCCTAAACCTAACCCCTAAACTTAAAATAGCCCCATGAGGGATAATTTTTCTTGTTTTACTATCCTTGTATGGACTTTTGGGAATTTTAGGTCCCCACAAGGATAGAAGAACCAACCAACCCACACACACACACTCCAAACAAATTCTTAGAAACCCAAGAGTATCCCAGTATTATCCCACATAAATCATAAATTAGTTAGAACTCATATTTCAACTATTATGCCTTATATGTACATAGATGCATAAATTATGACTCCTTCACAGACATATTCCTATAGCTTTTTTCATCTATTGAAATGTGCTGCCAAGCAAGCCAAGTCGTCGTGATGATATTCACATCTGGAGTTGGCCTGCGTCCCAAATGGCCAGAGCCTATTGGTTTCCCTATGGGCCCTCATCAGAAGTAGTGCACTATATACGGAATAGGGTGCCATTTGGGTGGCAGAAGGAGAGTAGAGAGAGGCTGATTGGACGTGTGGAGGATCGATGGTGCTGGTGATGGAACGCTCCTCCTGGATCAAATGACTCTGGCTGCTCCCTGGCTGTCTGCCGATCTCCATTACTCCCAGAAACGCTCCCTCTTGGTGTGTGTATGGTGGGGAGGGGTGGGGGGGTGTCTGGCTAGTCGTTACAAAGAGGGAGCAAACAGCCCTGCATGAACCCTGCTACCTTATCAATCAGGGAAGGAGGGAGGGAGGGAGAGAAGGAAGTAGGAAATGATGGACTGAGTGAAAGAGGGAAGAAGAAAGTGACAGAGGGAGGAAGGGAGGTAGAGAAGGAATGAGGGAGGTAAGGATAGGAGGAGGGAGGGAGGGAAGTAGGAAATGATGGACTGAGTGAAAGAGGGAAGGAGAAAATGACAGAGGGAGGAAGGGAGGTAGAAAAGGAATGAGGGAGGGAGCTAGGGAGGGATGGGAGGAGGGAGCTAGGGAGAGAAGGAGGGAGCTAGGAAGGGATAGGGGGAGGGAGCTAGGGAGAGAAGGAGGGAGCTAGGAAGGGATAGGGGGAAGGGATGAAGGAGATGAGGGACGGAGAGAAGGAGGGAGCTAGGGAGGGATATGAGGAAAGGATGAAGTGAGGGATGAGAGAGAGAAAGAGGGAGGGTGAGAGAATTCCCACAGCACTCCTCCTCACAACCCCCTCCTCACCTTGACTTTTCCTCCAATGACTTTTATTATATCTACTTTATTGAGGAAAATTGTACTTAATAGGACTGAATAAGAGCGTCTGCTAAATGACTAAAATGTAAAATGGGAGAAATGGAACCGTTCAGAGAAATCATTAGTGTGAGATGTCTGGATATAATTAACATGGTTGAGTTTTAATGAATCTCATTCAATCAGCTCGGCAGAATGATCATGATGCGCTCCAGTTTGTGTCTCTGTATTTAAGCTGGTTGAATTTAAGCATCATCGTGTGCATGTTGATTTTGTGTGTGGACCTCAGTTCATCTTTCAATCACCCATGTGGGTACAGTATATAAAAACCAATGAGGAGATGGGAAAGGCGGGCCTTGCAACGTGTCAAGCGTCACAAATAGAACCAAGTTCTATTTTAGCGCCTGGCTACGCAGATGCTCGTTGACGCTCGCGGTGTGGTCAGCATGTTATCCCATTTTGTTACTGGCAACATTGACATATAGGCCTACCATGACTGGATCAGCACAATCACAATGGTCCTTTTTATTCTCTACATGTCCTCAGCAGCAGTTTTTCCAACATGGACTATCATGACTATGGATGTGTCCCAAATAGCATTACTATATAGTGCACTACTTTTGACCAGAGCCCTATGTAGGGAATAGGGTTCCATTTGGGATGCCGACGTTGTTGCATGTAGGTCATATGCTTTATTTACCGCATGCCACCACTAAGCTCCCGCTGGCAGCATTGGTGGGCATCTACCCAGGCTGGTCACCGCAGCACCTGCCCACCCGTACCCATCTGGTGATGGCCTGCCTGTGTCTCCAACCCAAGCAGCTGATCCCCCGATAATAAACCCTCTCTGACCATCTGAATGACAGTAGGAAAAGACAGACAGCCTGCCAGCCAGACAGCACAGACAACACAGACAGACTGTCGGGTGAATCAGAGCCCCTGTCCTCCCCACTCCCTCTCCCTCCCCCTCCCTTCTGACATGATGCCAGGACAAAGACAGACATGCCCAGCCTAGAGACAGTCCACAAGGGAGGGATGGAGGCAGGGAGGGAGAGCAAGGATGAGGGAGGGAGAGCGGGAGGGATAGAGGGAGAGAGACGGATAAAGGAAGGGAGAGAGCGAACCATGGCCTGTGAGCCTCTGTACCCCTCCTCCCCATCCCTCCACTCCTCTGCATGTTCCTGGTCCCTTAAATGAGGCTGAGGTGTTGGTTCCCTCAGGGAAGATCCAGCAGCTATCATCATCACCTCTCTGATTCTGCCAGCCAGACGAATTATAATGAAGGCTAATGGAACAGAAGGGAAATGAGAGAAATAGGGGATGTCAGGACAGTAATCATTAACTTTGGGACTAGTGATTTGTGTCATTAACTAGTTTAGTTAGAAGACGAGGTGTCTAAGCTACAGAGGAATTTTGCCTCTCAAATTGAAACAGAAATGAACAAATTAATATATGGCGTCCATGTTAGTTACTATGTCATGCAGATTAAGGCTGAGTTCCTGTCATAATTGTTGAAGCCGTGTTGAATGGACCAAACTGCAGGCGGAATGTGGATACTCATCTTTTAATGTAAAGAATAATAAATTAAAGCAAAGTATACACAGGAAAACAATAAACACGGAATTCACGACAGGCTAACATGCTTACTACAAACAAAAAGACTAGCAGTGTTAGCACAACCACCCACAAACCCAAGTGACAAACATACTCCTAAATGTATGACTCCCAATCAGGAACAACGATCCCCAGCTGTTCCTGATCAGGAGTCACAAGACTAACACAGAAACAGACATACTAGACAACACATACAGACTTCTTCTGCCACGTCCTGACCAAAATACTACACCACAACTCCCTCTGCTGGTCAGGACGTGACAGTACCCCCCCCCCAAAGGTGCAGACCCCGGAATGCACCTTAAAAGAAAACACAAAAATCCCCAATACCACAACAAAAAAGAATCCCCCTAAACAAAAAGGGGAGGGGAAGTAGGGTGGCTGCCGTCAACGACGGCACTGTGCTACACCCTCCCTCCCCAACCCACCTATCCTGGAGGTGGCTCTGGTTCCGGCCTCCAGGTTGTAGGCAGACTCATTGGGGTCCGGGTCGTAGACAGACTCAATTTGTTGTGGCTCGTGGGCAGGTTCCCTCATTTCCACGCTGTAGGCAGACTCATTTACAACACAGTTAGTCACATTCAGTTCTGAGTCGTAGGTAGACCCCTTCGGTTCCGGGTAGCAGGCAGGCCCCCTCGGTTCCGGGTTGCAGGCAGGCCCCCTCGGTTCCGGGTCGCAGGCAGGCTCCCTCGGTTCCGGGTCGCAGGCAGGCTCCCTCGGTTCCGGACGAGACACTGTTGCCGGATACTCTGGACTGCACACTGGTGCCGGATACTCTGGACTGCACACTGGTGTTGGATACTCTGGACTGCACACTGGTGCCGGATACTCTGGACTGCACACTGGTGCCGGATACTCTGGACTGCACACTGGTGCCGGGCTCTTGAGGCTGGGCCGACGCACTGGACGCCTGGTGCATGGGGCTGGTAGAGGTGGTACCAGGCTGAAGACACGCACCCTAGGGCTAGTGCGAGGAGCAGGAACAGGCTGAATAGGACTAGGCCGACTCATGGGAAGCTTGGTCCGGGTTGCTGGTACTGGTCGTGCCATACTGGAGGTACTCACTTCCGGGATAGCACGAGAGGCGGGAACCGGAAATACTGGGCCATGGAGGCGCACAGGTGGCCTTGACCGCACCGCCTGCACAACCCGTCCTGGCTGGATGGAGCTAGCAGCCCTGCACGAGCGGGGTGCTGGTACAGGGCGAACTGGGCTGTGCAGGGGCCTGATGGTTGCCGTGCATAGAGCGGGAGTAGGGTAGCCTGGTCCTAGGAGGCGTACCGGCGACCAGATGCGCAGCGCAGGCATCCTCCTACCAGGCTGGATGCCCACTCTAGCACGGCATCTGCGAGGGACTGGAATGGCACGCACCGGACTGTGCGTGCGTATGGGTGAGAGTGCGCACCTCAGCAAAACACGGCGCCGTCCACATAATCACAGGTAGCTGGCTTATGGCTCTTCCTTGGCCTAGCCAAACTACCCGTGTGCCCCCCCCAAAAAAATTATTGGGCGTGCCTCTCCAGCTTCCTCGCCAGTCGTGTACCCCGGTAGCGTTCCCGGTCCTCACCAGCCTTTCTCCACGGGCCCTCTCCGGCCAGAATCTGGTCCCAAGTCCATTTCTCACAAGTGTCCATGTCGAAGTCTATTTCCTCAGAATAGTCCATATATTCAGCGTCCTGCTCCTTTTTCCACTGCTTGGTCTTGTTGTTGTGGGTGGTTCTGTCATAATTGTTGAAGCCGTGTTGAATGCACCAAACTGCAGGCGGAATGTGGATACTCATCTTTTAATGTAAAGAATAATAAATTAAAGCAAAGTATACACAGGAAAACAATAAACACGGAACTCACGACAGGCTACCATGCTTACTACAAACAAAGAGACTAGCAGTGTTAGCACAACCACCCACAAACCCAAGTGACAAACATACTCCTAAATATATGACTCCCAATCAGGAACAACGATCCCCAGCTGTTCCTGATCAGGAGTCACAAGTCTAACACAGAAACAGACATACTAGACAACACATACAGACTTCTTCTGCCACGTCCTGACCAAAATACTACACCACAACTCCCTCTGCTGGTCAGGACGTGACAGTTCCAGGCTGACTGCATTGCAGGCGCATGCCAAATCTCCCAACACCTGGATAGATGTTTAACCTCTCTGGCGCATGTGGGACGAACTCGTCCCACCTACGTAACAGCCACTGAAATCCAGTGGCGCGATTTTTGAATCGTTAGAAATACTATTACTTCAATTTCTCAAACATATGACTATTTTACAGCTATTTAAAGACAAGAATCTCGTTAATCTAACCCCACTGTCCGATTTCAAAAAGGCTTTACAACGAAAGCAAAACATTAGATTATGTCAGCAGAGTGCCCAGCCAGAAATAATCAGACACCCATTTTTCAAGCTAGCATATCATGTCACATAAACCCAAACCACAGCTAAATGCAGCACTAACCTTTTATGATCTTCATCAGATGACACACCTAGGACATTGTGTTATACAATACATGCATGTCTGTTCAATCAAGTTCATATTTATATCAAAAAACAGCTTTTTACATTAGCATGTGACGTTCAGAAAAAGCATAACCCCCGCAAACTTCCGGGGAATTTACTAACAGTTTGCTAAATTACTCACGATAAACGTTCACAAAAAGCATAACAATTATTTTAAGAATTATAGATACATTACTCCTCTATGCACTCGATATGTCCGATTTTAAAATAGCTTTTCGGATGAAGCACATTTTGCAATAATCTAAGTACATAGCCCGGCATCACAGGGCTAGCTATTTAGACACCCACCCAGGTCAGCCTCCACCAAAATCACATTTCCTATAAGAAAAATGTTCTTACCTTGCTTGTTCTTCGTCAGAATACACTGCCAGGACTTCTACTTCAATAACAAATGTTGGTTTGGTCCCAAATAATCCATCGTTATATCCAAACAGCGACGTTTTGTTCGTGAGTTCTAGACACTATCAGAATGCAACATCACGGTCTTGCGCATGGCGCATTGGCGTGACAAAAAATGTCTAAATATTCCATTACCGTACTTCGAAGCATGTCAACCGCTATTTAAAACCAATTTTTATGCCATTTATCTCGTAGAAAAGTGATAATATTCCGACCGGGAATATGCATTGAGCCTAAACAGCCGAATAAAATTTCTCCTCAGGAGCGAATCGTGCACGCGCCTCATTCAAAGGTCCTCTGAGCCGCCACTTACCAAAGGCGATAATGTGTTTCAGCCTGAGGCTGCCTCGTCAACCTTCAGGTATTTCCCGGGTTCTGAGAGCCTATCGGAGCCCTGGGAATTGTCACGTTACAGCTAAGATCCTTACTTTTCAATAAACAGATGCAAGACGCACGACTCCTTGTCAGACAGGGTACTTCCTGCTTGAAACCTTGTCAGGTTTTTGCCTGCCATAGGAGTTCTGTTATACTCACAGACACCATTCAAACAGTTTTAGAAAATTCAGAGTGTTTTCTATCCACACCTGAACAATAATATGCATATTCTAGCTTCTGAGTTGGTGTAGGAGGCAGTTAAAAATGGGCACATATTTTTTCCAAAATTCTCAATACTGCCCCCTATCCCAAACAGGTTAACATATCAGCTAACCGCATCATATGATATAGCAATCTCACAGTGAAGTCGGCCTGGAACTCGTCCTGAGAATTCTCTTTGCATCTCAGCACCAGAGAAACTCTATGATAAATATCCAACTAGCCAGTAATGATATAGAATAATACTCTGTACCTTTGTATTGTTATTTATTATTTTCTACTGCTGGTCTTTAATTACTTGTTACTTTTATCTCTTATTCTTATCCGTATTTTTTTTAAACTGCACTGTTGGTTAGGGGCTCATAAGTAAGCATTTCACTGTAAGGTCTACACCTGTTGTATTCGGTACATGTGACTAATGAAATTGGATTTGATTTGATACTGTTCCACATCATTATTATTAATAACCTGTTAGGGCTAGGGGGCAGTATTTACACGGCCGGATAAAAAACGTACCCGATTTAATCTGGTTACTACTCCTGCCCAGTAACTAGAATATGCATAGAATTATTGGCTTTGGATAGAAAACACCCTAAAGTTTCTAAAACTGTTTGAATGGTGTCTGTGAGTATAACAGAACTCATATGGCAGGCAAAAACCTGAGAAGGTTTCATGCAGGAAGTGGCCTGTCTGACAAGGAGTCGTTCTTCTTGTCTCTGTTTATTGAAGAGTGGGGATCTTAGCTGTAACGTGACACTTCCTACGGCTTCCATAGGCTCTCAGAGCCCGGGAAAAAGCTGAACGATGACGAGGCAGCCCCAGGCTGAAACACATAATCGCCTTTGCCAAGTGGCCGATAAGAGGACAAAGGAATTAGGCGCGTGCCCGAGTCGACCCCGTGCTGTATTTTCTTTCGGCTGTTTACCTAATTGCAGATTCCCGATCGGAATATTATCGCTTTTTTACGAGAAAAATGGCATAAAGATTGATTTTAAACAGCGGTTGACATGCTTCGAAGTACGGTAATGAAATATTTAGAAATCTTTTGTCACGAAATGCGCCGTGCGCGTGACCCTTATTTACCATTGGGATAGTGTCTTGAACGCACGAACAAAACGCCGCTGATGGAACATAACTATGGATTATTTTGGACCAAACCTACATTTGTTATTGAAGTAGAAGTCCTGGGAGTGCATTCTGACGAAGAACAGGAAAGGTAATCAAACTTTTTTAATAGTAAATCTGACTTTGGTGAGTGCTAAACTTGGTGGGTGTCTAAATAGCTAGCCCTGTGATGCCGGGCTATCTACTTAGAATATTGCAAAATGTGCTTCACCGAAAAGCTATTTTAAAATGGGACATATCGAGTGCATAGAGGAGTTCTGTATCTATAATTCTTAAAATAATTGTTATGCTTTTTGTGAACGTTCATCGTGAGTAATTTAGTAAATTGTTAGTAAATTCATCGGAAGTTTGCGGGGGGTATGCTAGTTCTGAACGTCACATGCTAATGTCAAAAGCTGGTTTTTGATATAAATATGAACTTCATTGAACAAAACATGCATGTATTGTATAACATAATGTCCTAGGTGTGTCATCTGATGAAGATCATCAAAGGTTAGTGCTGCATTTAGCTGTCTTCTGGGTTTTTGTGACATTATATGCTAGCTTGAAAAATGGGTGTCTGATTATTTCTGGCTGGTTACTCTGCTGACATAATCTAATGTTTTGCTTTCGTTGTAAAGCCTTTATGAAATCGGACAGTGTGGTTAGATTAACGAGAGTCTTGTCTTTAAATAGCTGTAAAATAGTCATATGTTTGAGAAATTGAAGTAATAGCATTTCTAAGGTATTTGAAAATCGCGCCACAGGATTCAACTGGCTGTTACGTAGGTGGGACGATTTGGTGCCACCTGCCCTAGAGAGGTTAATCAATGCTGTGTACATACAATTTACACAAGGTATAGGACTATAAAACATCCCCTGCAAAGTATCGTTGCTATGCCTTCAGCACCTTAGCCATTATAGGGAACAGCAAAACAACCGTCTAAAACGTCAGTGTGATGAGACAGTAGTTGTTCTAAAGCATTTGGCTTCTTCTCTGATCACCTCCTAAAGAGACCCTTACTGGGCATCCGTTGCCCCTCTAAAGTGGACCAGAGAGTGAGGGAGTGGACCAGAGAGAGGTAGGGAGTGGATCAGAGGGAGGGAGGGGGTGGACCAGAGAGAGGTAGGGAGGGAGTGGACCAGAGGGTGGGAGGAAGTGGATCAGAGGGAGGGAGGGAGTGGACCAGATCGAGGTATTGAGGGAGTGGACCAGAGAGAGTGAGGGAGTGGACTAGAGAGAGGTGGGGAGGGAGTGGATCAGAGGGTGGGAGGGAGTGGATCAGAGGGAGGGAGGGAGTGGACCAGAGAGAGGTAGGGAGGGAGTGGACCAGAGGGAGGGAGGAAGTGGATCAGAGGGAGGGAGGGAGTGGACCAGAGAGAGGTAGGAAGGGAGTGGACCAGAGGGAGGGAGGAAGTGGATCAGAGGGAGGGAGTGGACCAGAGAGAGGTAGGGAGGGAGTGGACCAGAGGGAGTGAGGGAGGGGACCAGAGAGAGGGAGGGAGGGAGTGGATCAGAGGAAGGGAGGGAGTGGATCAGAGGGAGGGAGGGAGTGGATCAGAGAGAGAGGGAGGGAGTAGACCAGAGAGAGGTAGGGAGGGAGTGGATCAGAGGGAGGGAGGGAGGGAGTGGATCAGAGGGAGGGAGGGAGTGGATCAGAGAGAGAGGGAGGGAGTGGACCAGAGAGAGGTAGGGAGGGAGTGGATCAGAGGGAGGGAGGGAGTGGATCAGAGGGAGGGAGGGAGTGGATCAGAGGGAGGGAGGGAGTGGATCAGAGAGAGAGTGAGGGAGTGGACCAGAGATAGTGAGGGAGTGGACCAGAGGGAAGGAGGGAGTGGACCAGAGAGAGAGAGGGAGTGGACCAGAGAGAGAGAGAGGGAGTGGACCAGGGAGAGAGATGGGGTGGACCAGAGGGAGGGAGGGAGTGGACCAGAGAGAGGGATGGAGGGAGGGAGTGGACCAGAGGAAGGGAGTGGACCAGAGGGAGGGCATGGACCAGAGAGATGGAGGGAGTGAACCAGAGAGAGAGAGGGAGGGAGTGGACCAGAGAGAGGGAGGGAGTGAACCAGAAGCAGGGAGGGGGTGGACCAGAGAGAGTGAGGGAGTGGACCAGAGAGAGGGAGGGGGTGGACCAGAGGCAGGGAGGGGGTGGACCAGAGAGAGTGAGGGAGTGGACCAGAGGGAAGGAGGGAGTGGACCAGAGAGCGAGAGGGAGTGGACCAGAGAGAGAGAGGGAGTGGACCAGTGAGAGAGATGGGGTGGACCAGAGGGAGGGAGGGAGTGGACCACAGGGAGGGAGGGAGTGAACCAGAGAGAGGGATGGAGGGAGGGAGTGGACCAGAGGGAGGGCATGGACCAGAGAGATGGAGGGAGTGAACCAGATAGAGAGAGGGAGGGAGTGGACCAGAGAGAGGGAGGGAGTGAACCAGAAGCAGGGAGGGGGTGGACCAGAGAGAGTGAGGGAGTGAACCAGAAGCAGGGAGGGGGTGGACCAGAGAGAGTGAGGGAGTGAACCAGAAGCAGGGAGGGGGTGGACCAGAGAGAGTGAGGGAGTGAACCAGAAGCAGGGAGGGAGTGGGCCAGACGTGGGGATGGAGGGAGAGCATGGACCAGAGGCAGAGAGGGAGAGAGGGGGTGGACCAGAGGGAGGGAGGGAGTGGAACTTAGGGAAGGAGGGAGTGTACCAGACCAGAGGGAAGGAGGGAGTGTACCAGACCAGAGGGAAGGAGGGAGTGGAACTGAGGGAAGGAGGGAGTGTACCAGACCAGAGGGAAGGAGGGAGTGGAACTGAGGGAAGGAGGGAGTGTACCAGACCAGAGGGAAGGAGGGAGTGTACCAGACCAGAGGGAGGGAGGGAGTGGAACTGAGGGAAGGAGGAGTGTACCAGACCAGAGGGAGGGAGGGAGTGGAACTGAGGGAAGGAGGGAATGTACCAGACCAGAGGGAGGGAGGGAGTGTACCAGACCAGAGGGAGGGAGGGAGTGGAACTGAGGGAAGGAGGGAGTATACCAGACCAGAGGGAAGGAGGGAGTGTACCAGACCAGAGGGAAGGAGGGAGTGGAACTGAGGGAAGGAGGGAGTGTACCAGACCAGAGGGAAGGAGGGAGTGTACCAGACCAGAGGGAAGGAGGGAGTGGAACTGAGGGAAGGAGGGAGTGTACCAGACCAGAGGGAAGGAGGGAGTGTACCAGACCAGAGGGAAGGAGGGAGTGTACCAGACCAGAGGGAGGGAGGGAGTGGAACTGAGGGAAGTAGGGAGTGTACCAGACCAGAGGGAAGGAGGGAGTGTACCAGACCAGAGGGAAGGAGGGAGTGTACCAGACCAGAGGGAGGGAGGGAGTGGAACTGAGGGAAGGAGGGAGTGTACCAGACCAGAGGGAGGAGGGAGTGTACCAGACCAGAGGGAAGGAGGGAGTGGAACTGAGGGAAGGAGGGAGTGTACCAGACCAGAGGGAAGGAGGGAGTGGACCAGACCAGAGGGAAGGAGGGAGTGTACCAGACCAGAGGGAGGGAGGGAGTGTACCGGACCAGAGGGAAGGAGGGAGTGGACCAGAGGGAGGGAGAGCAGCATTTATAAAGAGAAGAGATATAAGCCTCCTCCCTCCTCCTCCTCCTGCATTATGCAATGTGGATACACTCATTTCTTCAACTAGAAAGCAGGCCAAACTGTGTGTGTGTGTGTGTGTGTGTGTGTGTGTGTGTTTCAGCCTCAGCACCTTGAATAATAAACACTGCTAGGGTCCACCTTCCCTCTGACAACAATATCGCTACAGTACCACGTCGAAGAAGATCTAATATGCTGGATTGACCATTTGCTCGTAACACAGGAGTGTGCTCGTAACACAGGAGTGTGCTCGTAACACAGTGCGCTCGACAAGAAAAATAGTTATCTTGCAAGTTTTTTGGGGACAGTTTCATTTTTTGACCGGAATCAAAGATGTTATGAAAGTGGACCTCTCACATGATTTCCATTCCTTTTCCTGTGTGATGTGGATTTGTGGATGTGAGCTGGTGAGTGTGCTCATGTTCTCTGAAGTATGGGCTCTTAGGTTGGAGTAGAACTATAGAGTTTGTGAAAGCACCCTTGGTAAATTACCAGTGGCAAAATAGTCCCCATTGTCGCTTGTCCCTACAACCCTCTCCAAACCAACAATACTCATACCGTTATGTAAATCCTTATTTTGAGTAAGATCAAGTGTCAACAACAACCACAGAGTTGCCGTTGACACTAACCAATCAATCCTAAAGTCAGAAAATCATTTGAGCTATATTCAAATGAAGTAGTTCTAGAATACACAACATCACCATCCCTTGGAGCTCAACGTTGGCACGAGGAGTTTCTCCTAGATATAGTTCTAGGATCAGCTTCCTATCCCCATTCCTAACTTTAATCATTTGTGGGGAAATGCAAAACTGACCCAAGATCAGCATCTTAGGGCAACTTTACCCTACTCCAAAGCCCCTCCCCTGATCATGACTCAGATGGAATGACTCAGGGCTGTGATTGGTGGATGTCTTTGGGGAGTCTAGTACTAAGGGCTGTGATTGGTGGATGTCTTTGGGGAGTCCAGTACTAAGGGCTGTGATTGGTGGATGTCTTTGGGGAGGCCAGGCTTTGACAGGTTGGATAATTGACTATGGGGCTCTTATGGATTTCCTGCCTGGCATTGACGTTGCAGAGCCCTGATCATGCTTCCTGCCTCAGTCTGTAAATCTCTCAGCCTCGTCTGGCTGGCTGGGTGGCTGCTATCTTTGAACCCTGAAACCCCTCAGTGATGTACAAGTACAAGTGCTATACACATGCGCGCATACATAGGCACACACACACACATATGTACACTGCAAATACACATACACAGATTCCGATACATGCAGATACGTGCTCTCTGACTCACTCTGCTCTCTCTCATCTCACTGGCTGGGTGTATTTGTGTGGATAGGACTTGTTTGTATACTGTATGTGTGTGTGGGCCGGGTTGTTTTTGTACATGCCTGCATTTGTGTGTTGATGTGTGTATGCGCCTGGTCTAAGAGCTCTCTGGCATACTGTAAATACAGGCCCACTGCACGGTGCCTTTGGAAAGTATTCAGACCTCTTGACTTTTTCCACATTTTGTTTGGTTACAGGCTTATTCTAAAATGTATAAAATATTTTTTCCCCTCATCAATCTACACACAATGCCCCATAATGACAAAGCAAAAACTTTTACTCAGTACTTTGTTGAATCAACTTTGGCAGCGATTACAGCCTCGAGTCTTCTTGGGTATGACACACCTGTATTTGGAGAGTATTTCCCATTCTTCTCTGCACTGTCAGGTTGGATGGGGAGCGATGCTGCACAGCTATTTTCAGGTCTCTCCAGAGATGTTCGATCAGGTTCAAGTCCGGGCTCTGGCTGGGCCACTCAAGGACATTCAGAGACTTGTCCCAAAGCCATTCCTGCGTTGTCTTGGCTGTGTGCTTAAGGTTGTTCTCCTGTTGGAAGGTGAACCTTTTCCGCAGTCTGAGGTCCTGAGCGCTCTGGAGCAGGTTTTCATCAAGGATCTCGCTGTACTTTGCTCCGTTCATCTTTGCCTCGATCCTGACTAGTCTCCCAGTCCCTGCCACTGAAAAACATCCCCACAGTATGATGCTACCACCACCATGCTTCACTGTAGGGATGGTGCCAGGTTTCCTCTAGACGTGACCCTTGGCATTCTGGCCAAAGAGTTCAATCTTGTTTCATCAGACCAGAGAATCTTTTTTCTCATGGTCTGAGAATCTTTAGGTGTCTTTTGGCAAACTCCAAGTGGGCTATCATGTGCCTTTTACTGAGGAGTGGCACCCATCTGGCCACTCTACCATAAAGGCCTGATTAGTGGAGTACTGCAGAGATGGTTGTCCTTCTGGAAGGTTCTCCAATCTCCACTGAGGAACTCTAAAGCTCTGTCATAGTAACCATCACCTCCCTGACCAAGGCCCTTCTCCCCCAATTGCTCAGTTTGGCTGGGCAGCCAGCTCTACATTTTTACATTTTAGTCATTTAGCAGACGCTCTTATCCAGAGCAACTTACAGTAGTGAATACATACATTTCATGCATTTTTTTTGTTTGTACTGGCCCCCTGTGGGAATCAAACCCACAACCCTGGCGTTGCACACATCATGCTGGCATTGCAAACACCATGCTCTACCAACTGAGCCACTAGGAAGAGACTTGGTGGTTCCAACCTTCTTCCATTTAAGAATATTTGAGGCCACTGTGTTATTGAGGACCTTTAATGCTGCAGAAATGTTTTGGTACCCTTCCCCAGATCTGTACCTCAACACAATCCTGTCTCGGAGCTCTACGAACAATTCCTTCAACCTCATGGCTTGGCTTTTGCTCAGACATGCACTGTGTCATGACGTGCCCAGGGGGTATCATAGGCGGCCCCCCACCTCTCTCTCTCTCTCTCTCTCTCTCTCTCTCTCTCTCTCTCTCTCTCTCTCTCTCTCTCTCTCTCTCACTCTCACTCACTCACACTCACTCACTCACTCACTCACTCACTCACTCACTCACTCACTCACTCACTCACTCACTCACTCACTCACTCACTCACTCACTCACTCACTCACTCACTCACTCACTCACTCACTCACTCACTCACTCACTCACTCACTCACTCACTCACTCACTCACTCACTCACTCACTCACTCACTCCAGTTTTATGAATTAATGACAGGTTGTAAATTCCTGGAAGGAGCCCTCTCCCCCTTTTGGACATGCAGTATTGAGAGAGAGAGAAAAGACCTAGACTTGGCCAAACTCCTGATCCCCAAACTGGGAGAATTAAACAATACTTCCACTTTTGAGAATGGTCCATGGACACTTAAGGGACAGTAATGAAGAGTGTGTTTCATTTGGTGATTCTATTTTTACCTTTATTTAACTAGGCAAGTCAGTTAAGAACAAATTCTTATTGACGGCTTCGGAACAGTGGGTTAACTGCCTTGTTTAGGGGCAGAACGACAGATTTTTACCTTGTCAGCTCAGGGATTCAATCTTGCAACCTTTCGGTTACTAGTCCAACACTCTAACCACTAGACTACCCTGCCGCCCCGTGATCTCATGAAGGACAGGGAACACATAACGGTATCTCTTAAAGTGTACATTTCCCAGCTGTCAGGTTTACATCTAAATATTGTGAAACATATGTGA
The DNA here is from genome assembly GCF_901001165.1 of Salmo trutta. Lineage (NCBI taxonomy): Eukaryota > Metazoa > Chordata > Actinopteri > Salmoniformes > Salmonidae > Salmo > Salmo trutta. The sequence goes on from NC_042992.1 coordinate 16,833,199, forward strand.
TTAAACATGAAACTATTTGTGAAAAGATGTAATGTGATATTAACCTTCTAAATGAGAGTATGGATTTTCATATGAAGATTAACTAGTCAGTGGCCACACCCCCAGACATCACATTAGGCATCATAGAACCGCCCCTTCTTTGACAGAGGATAAAACCCACTCCTGAAGAAATTCACACCAGACTAGAAAACAGCTGAAACAGCTGAAGCTACGTGTGAAATGGTTTAAAACTACAAGATCGGAGACCTTACAGCTGTAGTTTGGCTACACGGCTGGAAATGGTTAAACTCTGAGACTATCAATCACTACAGAATAAGAGCAAATCTTAGACGTATAATTACTAGTCTGCAGCTAGAAATTACAAACATCTAGAACGGGGATACCGACAACCGCCAAAGCATCTATCCTATGAGAACATTTCCGAATGCTACTCTGAAGTATCCATTCTAACCACCTACAACTACGACAGACTGACTTCTGGGGAAGAGAGAGAAAGAGAGCGAAAAAGATAGGGAGAGAGAGAGGGATGGCGAGGAGGCTCATGTGACACCCGTGCATGTCTCCTCTCACCTGAGGACGAGCGCTGCCGCTGATCAGGTGACCTGGCTTAGGAGCACGGGGGACATGTCATGTTGTCTGCTCTCGTTTGCTCTCCACATCTACATCTACAGACACCAGGCCAGATAGCTCAAGAGAGAGCGAAGGGGGAGAGAGAGAGACAGTTAAAGAGATATGGAAAAAGGAGGAGAGGGAGAAGGAGAGAGGGAGAGACTCCATGGCAGTGCTGAAGAGAAAGGGGAGAGGGGAATGGAAGAGAGGGGATAGGGAGACACTAGGCCAATTGAGATGGTTTGGGATGAGTTGGACCGCAGAGTGAAGGAAAAGCAGCCAACAAGTGCTCAGCATATGTTGGAACTCTTTCAAGACTGTTGAAAAAGCATTCCAGGTGAAGCTGGTTGAGAGAATGCAAAGCTGTCATCAAGGCAAGGGTGGCTACTTTGAAGAATCTCAAATATAAAATATATTTTGATGTGTTTAACACTTTTTTGGTTACTACATAATTCCACGTGTTATTTCATAGTTTTGATGTCTTCACTATTATTCTACAATGTAGAAAATAGTAAAAAATTAAGAAAAACCCTTGAATGAGTAGGTTTGTCCAAACTTTTGACTGGTACTGTAACTACATATGCAGTACCCACAGACAGACTACTGACATATTTTAGCGTACAGTAGACTAGTTCTTGGTAAACATAACCTACGTAGAGGGTTCCCATCATCAACATAGGGCTACAGACTACAGAGATACAGTAGAGAGCAGCTCTGTTCCTGACCATAACACAACCAATTAAATACAGCACAGCAATTAAACAGGCATAACACAGGGCTCATAGCAACCAGGCCTCAAAGGACTCAATTATTACACTCAGCTAGCAGTGGCAGAGGGAGATGAGAGAGGGAGGGACAGAGAGAGAGAGATATTTTAAGAATGAGATTAATGTGGTTTAGTTGTCCCTCTGCTGGGAGGAGAGGAGAGGTGGAGAGTTTGTCTCTCTCTTCACTGGATGCCATGGGTATCATGGGTAACACATCATGGGTAATGCAGGATCATGATAAATCCATGTAGATGGTAAAGATAATTTTTTTCAGAGAACCGGAATCTAGGCTACACTGTGGCTCACCTGCACAGTTCCTTATGCCTTAGGGCACGTGTCAAACTTATTCCATGGGCCGAGCTCCACCGTTGTACTTGATTGATGAATTAAGGTCACTAATTAGCAAGGAACTTCCCTCACTTTGTTGTCTAGGTCTTAATTGAAAGGAAAAACCAAAACCTGCAAACACTAGGACCTGCATGGAATGAGTTTGACATCCCTGCCTTAGGGTCTTTCATTAGCAACGGATATTTTCAATTTTCGCCTAAAATGACATACCCAAATCTAACTGCCTGTAGCTCATGCCCTGAAGCAAGGATATTTATTTATTTTTATTTGACCTTTATTTAACTAGGCAAGTCAGCTAAGAATGAACAGTGTGTTACTGGCCTAGGAACAGTGTGTTAACTGCCTTGTTCAGGGGCAGAACAACACATTTTTGCATATTGCATATTCTTGGTACCATTTGAAAGGAAACACTTTGATGTTTGTGGAAATGTGAATTGAATGTAGGAGAATATAACACAATAGATCTGGTAGAAGAAAATACAAAGAAAAAAACTTTTTTTTTCTACCACCATCTTTGAAATGCAACAGAAAGGTCCCAATTCTAGCCATCACTCTGGTTCTAATTACAATGATGTCCACAAGATGGCAGCAGTGTATGTGCAAAGTTTCAGATGGACAACTTGAAGTATGAGCGAACTACATGACATTTAGTGTGAAGACACCCAGGTACATTTAGGCAAATCGTGGAGACATTTGTATTCATATTACATTTTTCTGCAAGAATATTGTCAAATCTGTATACTTGGACTTTGATTTAGGTTTTACAGTATTAGTAGCCATATTATAAGTTCAACATTTGCTTCATAACTCTAAATATTGTTATAATTTTTGTCCAAAGGAAAAGTCATGCTGTCGCGCAAGGTTAGTAGTTACATTTTACGACCGATACAGGGTTTCCGGATACTCCTGTAAAGCCCAGCTCATTGGCTATCTAGCTTTGCTTGACCCCGATTGGTGCTTATTTGACAAAGTTAGAGTCGTTCAAGGGAAGACCGCCTGCGTCATCGGCGTGCCATGAAGGCGTCGCTCTCTGACCAAATATGGTGTCCTATAGGATATACTACACCCCTAATGATATAGTGAAGTCTGGTTACATTCTAGGATCTCTAAGGAATACTTACGAATGGGATTTGACTGGTTGAAACAACATTTAAGGTTAGATTTTCACAGATTCCTTTCTTTGCAAATTGAACGAGTGGAAATACAAAATCGATCGTGCATACTATATGGACCATATTAGGATATGAAAAAAGATTTTATCTAACAAAATGACACTTCATGTTATCTCTGGGACCCTTTGGATGATAAATCAGAGAAGATTTCAGAATGTAAGTAAACATTTCACCTTCAGAGGTGAATTTATTGAACCTATTGCGGTGAAAAAAGTTTTGTTAGGAGCTCTCCTCAAACAATAGCATGGCATTTTTTTGCAGTAATAGCTACTGTTAATTTGACAGTGCAGTTATATTAACAAGAATTTAAGCTTTCAGCCGATATAAGACACTTATATGTACCGACATTTGTTGTTTCTCTAAAATCTGTGATCGTGACACAAGGCGCTGCATGATTTACAACAGTCCCATTGACGGGACGCCTATCCCTACATGCACTCTTATACACTACATGACTAAAAGTATGTGGACACCTGCTCATTGAACATCTCATTCAAAAATTGTGGGCATTAATATGGAGTTGGTCCCCCCTTTGCTGCTATAACAGCCTCCACTCTTCTGGGAAGGCTTTCCATTAGATGTTGGAACAATCTCGACAAACCATTTCTATATGCACCTTGCTTTGTCATGCTGAAACAAGAAGGGCCTTCCCCAAACTGCTGCCACAAAGTTGGAATCACAGAATCTTTTAGAATGTCATTGTATACTGTAGTGTTAAGATTTCCCTTCACTGAAACTAAGGTTGGCACGACACTATGCATTCGAGCAGGTAGTTTTCTCCTGGCATCCGCCAAACCCAAATTCGTCTGTCGGACTGCTAGATAGTGAAGCGTGATTTATCACTCCAGAGAATGCGTTTCCACTGCTGCAGAGTCCAATGGCGGCAAGCTTTACACCACTCCAGATGAAGCTTGGCATTTACGCATGGTGATCTTAGGCTTGTGTGAGGCTGCTCGGCCATGGAAACCATTTCATGAAGCTCCTGATGAACGTTTTTTGTGCTGACGTTGCTTCCAGGGCAGTATGGAACTCGGTAGTGAGTGTTGCAACCGAGGACAGACGATTTTTACGCTGCACTTACAATTGACCGGTATAGCTCTAGCAGGGCAGAAATTTGACAAACTGACTTGTTGGAAAGGTGGCATGCTATGACGGTGCCACGTTGAATGTCACTTTAACATAAAGGGGTGGAACAGGGCTGAAACCACTAAAACATCCTCTTTCTAGGTCTACCTGTACTCACCTGCTCTGTCTAGGTCTACCTGTACTCACCTGCTCTGTCTAGGTCTACCTGTACTCACCTGCTCTGTCTAGGTCTACCTGTACTCACCTGCTCTGTCTAGGTCTACCTGTACTCACCTGCTCTGTCTAGGTCTACCTGTACTCACCTGCTCTGTCTAGGTCTACCTGTAGTCACCTGCTCTGTCTAGGTCTACCTGTACTCACCTGCTCTGTCTAGGTCTACCTGTACTCACCTGCTCTGACACCCATCAAAATAAAGGTATCTTACTTTTCTTTCTTGTGATGTAAGTGTCTAGATGATGCATTAAATCCCAGATGGAGGGTTCTTATAGATGCAACAGAAAGACAATGTATTCCATTGGCCCATTTCAGCCATTACCAGGGTGTTTGACAGATCATTACAAACATTTCCACGGTCGTAACGTTAATGTCAAAAAACGACAGGCACAAGCAAGAGTATGAACGAGTTGCAGGAGTAAAATTAAAGCAGTCAATCCAGCGAGATTTAAGTTACAAGAGCATTTTGCACCCCTCAAACATGTCTGAAAAAGACACAGCCTCAGGTGGGTGGCGCATGTTTAGTTTAATTGTTAAACTAAAACACAAGCACAAGAAAAATAAAAGAAGATTGCATCCTGTTCTGTGCGACAAATTAAACCGGTCATTATCATTTGTGTTCATATTGTGTTGAATCATCGTTTCATTTGATGTTATTAGGTCCTGGAGTGTGGCAATATCTCTCCAAGCAAATTAACACTGTCTAACACAAACACACACACACACACACACACACACACACACACACACACACACACACACACACACACACACACACACACACACACACACACACACACACACACACACACACACACTCAACTCATATTGCACCTCTTCCTCATCTCATTGGCTTTGCTAAATAGCAGCTCCTGTTTAATGAATGTTAACATGCAGGATAATATCCGGGGCAAAATATGATACAACCTAGCTGGAGTTGAATCAATATAGACCCTAGCTAAATGCTGCGCGCGCGCACGCACACACATGCACACACACAGCTAATGCTGAGGATATAGTGACAGTGATATGGCCTACCAGTAAACGGGATGATTGTAATGACAGATGTGTTACAGTGCATGGCAGGACGTTGGGAAATAATGTATCATACTTGATGTATGCTGTTGATTTAAGGACGGATAACCATGCTCAAATTAAGGCTAGTCCAATACTAAATATCACTCTCGATAGAGATTCTCCATTAAAATACCTTTTATCCCAGGACTAGGCCTAGTCTGTGTCCAGCAAACAGCCCTTTTTGTTGGAGGTTCTTTTTAGGCTGGCCCTAGTTTGTAGTAGTGGGCTTTAGCTGTATAGTATAGTATAGTATAGTATAGTATAGTATAGTATAGTGGTGGGCTGTGGCTGTAGAGTATAGTAGAGTAGTGGCTGTAGCTGTAGCTGTATAGTATAGTAGTGGCTGTAGCTGTATAGTATAGTAGTGTGCTGTAGCTGTATAGTATAGTATTGGCTGTAGCTGTATAGTATAGTAGTGGGCTGTAGCTGTATAGTATAGTAGTGGCTGTAGCTGTATAGTATAGTAGTGGCTGTAGCTGTATAGTATAGTAGTGGGCTGTAGCTGTATAGTATAGTAGTGGGCTGTAGCTGTATAGTATAGTCTAAAAGTGGGCTGTAGCTGTATAGTATAGTAGTTGGCTGTAGATGTATAGTATAATATAGTACTGGGCAGTAGCTGTATAGTATAGTAGTAAGCTTTAAAAACGGAGTATAGTAGTGGTTGTAGAGTATAGTATAGTAGTGGGATGTAGCAGTATAGTAATGGGCTGTAGCTATAGAGTCTAGTATCGTAGTGGGCTGTAGCTGTATAGTAGTGGGCTTTAGCGACTGAGTATGGTAGTGGCTGTAGCTGTAGAGTATAGTTTAGTACTGGGCTGTAGCTGTATAGTACAGTGGTGGGCTTTAGAGACTGAGTATAGTAGTGGCTGTAGTTGTAGAGTATAGTATAGTAGTGGGCTGTAGCTGTATAGTATAGTGATGGGCTTTAGAGACTGAGTATAGAGTGGCTGTAGCTGTAGAGTATAGTATAGTAGTGGGCTTTAGCTGTATAGTAGTGGGCTTTAGAGGCTGAGTATAGTAATGGCTGTAGCTGTAGAGTATAGTAGTGGGCTGTAGCTGTATAGTATGGCAGTGGGCTGTAGCTGTATAGTATAGTAAAGTAGTGTGCTTTAAAAACCGAGTATAGTAGTGACTGTAGCTGTAGAGTCTAGTATAGTAGTGTGCAGTAGAATATATACTGCTCAAAAAAATAAAGGGAACACTTAAACAACACATCCTAGATCTGAATGAAAGAAATAATCTTATGAAATACTTTTTTCTTTACATAGTTGAATGTGCTGACAACAAAATCACACAAAAATAATCAATGGAAATCCAATTTATCAACCCATGGAGGTCTGGATTTGGAGTCACACTCAAAGTTAAAATGGAAAACCACACTACAGGCTGATCCAACTTTGATGTAATGTCCTTAAAACAAGTCAAAATGAGGCTCAGTAGTGTGTGTGGCCTCCACGTGCCTGTATGATCTCCCTACAACGCCTGGGCATGCTCCTGATGAGGTGGCGGATGGTCTCCTGAGGGATCTCCTCCCAGACCTGGACTAAAGCATCCGCCAACTCCTGGACAGTCTGTGGTGCAACGTGGCGTTGGTGGATGGAGCGAGACATGATGTCCCAGATGTGCTCGATTGGATTCAGGTCTGGGGAACGGGCGGGCCAGTCCATAGCATCAATGCCTTCCTCTTGCAGGAACTGCTGACACACTCCAGCCACATGAGGTCTAGCATTGTCTTGCATTAGGAGGAACCCAGGGCCAACCGCACCAGCAATTGGTCTCACAAGGGGTCTGAGGATCTCATCTCGGTACCTAATGGCAGTCAGGCTACCTCTGGCGAGCACATGGAGGGCTGTGCGGCCTCCCAAAGAAATGCCACCCCACACCATGACTGACCCACCGCCAAACCGGTCATGCTGGAGGATGTTGCAGGCAGCAGAACGTTCTCCACGGCGTCTCCAGACTCTGTCACGTCTGTCACATGTGCTCAGTGTGAACCTGCTTTCATCTGTGAAGAGCACAGGGCGCCAGTGGCGAATTTGCCAATCTTGGTGTTTTCTGGCAAATGCCAAACGTCCTGCACGGTGTTGGGCTGTAAGCACAACCCCCACCTGTGGACGTTGGGCCCTCATACCACCCTCGTGGAGTCTGTTTGTGACCGTTTGAGCAGACACATGCACATTTGTGGCCTGCTGGAGGTCATTTTGCAGGGCTCTGGCAGTGCTCCTCCTGCTCCTCCTTGCACAAAGGCGGAGGTAGCGGTCCTGCTGCTGGGTTGTTGCCCTCCTACGGCCTCCTCCACATCTCCTGATGTACTGGCCTGTCTCCTGGTAGCGCCTCCATGCTCTGGACACTACGCTGACAGACACAGCAAACCTTCTTGCCACAGCTCGCATTGATGTGCCATCCTGGATGAGCTGCACTACCTGAGCCACTTGTGTGGGTTGTAGACTCCGTCTTATGCTACCACTAGAGTGAAAGCACCGCCAGCATTAAAAAGTGACCAAAACATCAGCCAGGAAGCATAGGAACTGAGAAGTGGTCTGTGGTCCCCACCTGCAGAACCACTCCTTTATTGGGGGTGTCTTGCTAATTGCCTATAATTTCCACCTGTTGTCTATTCCATTTGCACAACAGCATGTGCAATTTATTGTCAATCAGTGTTGCTTCCTAAGTGGACAGTTTGATTTCACAGAAGTGTGATTGACTTGGAGTTACATTGTGTTGTTTAAGTGTTCCCTTTATTTTTTTGAGCAGTGTAGTATAGTAGTGGGCTGTAGCTGTATAGTATAGTATAGTGGTGGGCTTTAGAGTATAGTAGTGGCTGTAGCTGTAGATTGTAGTATAATAGTGGGGTGTAGCTAGCTGTATTGTATAGTAGTGGGCTGTAAGTTTATAGTGTAGCATAGTAGTGGCTGTAGAGTATAGTATAGTTTTGGGCTGTAGCTGTATAGTATAGTATAGTGTTGGGCTGCAGCTGTATAGTATAGTATAGTGGTGGGCTGTGGCTGTATAGTAGTGGGCTTTAGAGACTGACTATAGTAGTGGCTATAGCTGTAGAGTATAGTATTGTAGTGGGTTGTAGATGTATATTTTGGTATAGTAGTGGGCTGTAGCTGTATAGTATAGTACTGGGTTGTAACTGTATAGTATATTATAGTAGTGGGCTGTAGCTGTATTGTATAGTCTAGTAGTGGGCTGTAGCTGTATAGTATAGTAGTGGGCTGTAGCTGTATAGTATAGTAGTGGGCTGTAGCTGTATAGTATAGTCTCGTAGTGTGCTGTAGCTGTATTGTATAGTCTAGCAGTGGGCTGATGTGTATAGTATAGTAGTGGGATATAGCTCTATAGTGTAGTATAGTTGTGGGCTGTAGGTGTATAGTATTCTAGCTTGATGTAGCTGTATAGTATAGTCTAGTAGTGGGCTGTAGCTGTATAGTATAGTATAGTAGTGGGCTGTAGCTGTATAGTATAGTAGTGGGCTGTAGCTGTATAGTATAGTCTAGTAGTGGGCTGTAGCTGTATAGTATAGTATAGTATAGTATAGTATAGTATAGTATAGTATAGTAGTGGGCTGTAGCTGTATAGTATAGTAGTGGGCTGTAGCTGTATAGTATAGTCTAGTAGTGTGCTGTAGCTGTATTGTATAGTCTAGTAGTGGGCTGATGTGTATAGTATAGTAGTGGGATATAGCTCTATAGTGTAGTATAGTTGTGGGCTGTAGGTGTATAGTATAGTAGCTTGATGTAGCTGTATAGTATAGTCTAGTAGTGGGCTGTAGCTGTATAGTATAGTATAGTATAGTACTGGGCTGTAGCTGTATAGTATAGTAGTGGGCTGTAGCTGTATAGTATAGTCTAGTAGTGGGCTGTAGCTGTATAGTGTAGTATAGTATAGTAGTGGGCTGTAGCTGTATAGTATAGTATAGTAGTGGTCTGTAGCTGTATAGTATAGTAGTGGGCTGTAGCTGTATAGTCTAGTAGTTTGATGTAGCTGTATAGTGTAGTCTTGTAGTGGGCTGTAGCTGTGTAGTCTAGTTGTGGGCTGTAGGTGTATAGTATAGTAGTTTGATGTAGCTGTATAGTGTAGTCTAGTAGTGGGCTGTAGGTGTATAGTCTAGTAGTGGGCTGTAGCTGTATAGTATAGTAGTGGGCTGTAGCTGTATAGTCTAGTTGTGGGCTGTAGTTGTGTAGTCTAGTAGTGGGTTGTAGCTGTATAGTATAATAGTGGGCTGTAGCAGTGTAGTATAGTATAGTATAGTATAGTAGTGGGCTGTAGCCATATAGTAAAGTCTAGTAGTGGGCTGTAGCTGTATACTATAGTAGCGGGCTGTAGCTGTATAGTATAGTAGTGGGCTGTAGATGTATAGTATAGTATAGTATAGTATAGTATAGTATAGTATAGTATTGTAGTGGGCTGTAGCCATATAGTATAGTCTAGTAGTGGGCTGTAGCTGTATAATATAGTAGTGGGTTGTAGCTGTATCGTATAGTAGTGGGCTGTAGCTGTGTAGTATAGTATAGTGTTGGGCTGCAGCTGTATAGTATAGTATAGTGGTGGGCTGTGGCTGTATAGTAGTGGGCTTTAGAGACTGACTATAGTAGTGGCTATAGCTTTAGAGTATAGTATTGTAGTGGGTTGTAGATGTATATTTTGGTATAGTAGTGGGCTGTAGCTGTATAGTATAGTACTGGGTTGTAACTGTATAGTATATTATAGTAGTGGGCTGTAGCTGTATTGTATAGTCTAGTAGTGGGCTGTAGCTGTATAGTATAGTAGTGGGCTGTAGCTGTAAAGTATAGTAGTGGGCTGTAGCTGTATAGTATAGTAGTGGGCTGTAGCTGTATAGTATAGTAGTGGACTGTAGCTGTATAGTATAGTCTCGTAGTGTGCTGTAGCTGTATTGTATAGTCTAGTAGTGGGCTGATGTGTATAGTATAGTAGTGGGATATAGCTCTATAGTGTAGTATAGTTGTGGGCTGTAGGTGTATAGTATTCTAGCTTGATGTAGCTGTATAGTATAGTCTAGTAGTGGGCTGTAGCTGTATAGTATAGTATAGTAGTGGGCTGTAGCTGTATAGTATAGTAGTGGGCTGTAGCTGTATATTATAGTCTAGTAGTGGGCTGTAGCTGTATAGTATAGTATAGTATAGTAGTGGGCTGTAGCTGTATAGTATAGTATAGTAGTGGGCTGTAGCTGTATAGTATAGTCTAGTAGTGTGCTGTAGCTGTATTGTATAGTCTAGTAGTGGGCTGATGTGTATAGTATAGTAGTGGGATATAGCTCTATTGTGTAGTATAGTTGTGGGCTGTAGGTATATAGTATAGTAGCTTGATGTAGCTGTATAGTATAGTCTAGTAGTGGGCTGTAGCTGTATAGTATAGTATAGTAGTGGGCTGTAGCTGTATAGTATAGTATAGTAGTGGGCTGTAGCTGTATAGTATAGTAGTGGGCTGTAGCTGTATAGTATAGTATAGTAGTGGGCTGTAGCTGTATAGTATAGTATAGTCGTGGTCTGTAGCTGTATAGTATAGTAGTGGGCTGTAGCTGTATAGTCTAGTAGTTTGATGTAGCTGTATAGTGTAGTCTTGTAGTGGGCTGTAGCTGTGTAGTCTAGTTGTGGGCTGTAGGTGTATAGTATAGTAGTTTGATGTAGCTGTATAGTGTAGTCTAGTAGTGGGCTGTAGGTGTATAGTCTAGTAGTGGGCTGTAGCTGTATAGTATAGTAGTGGGCTGTAGCTGTATAGTCTAGTTGTGGGCTGTAGTTGTGTAGTCTAGTAGTGGGTTGTAGCTGTATAGTATAATAGTGGGCTGTAGCAGTGTAGTATAGTATAGTATAGTATAGTAGTGGGCTGTAGCTGTATACTATAGTAGCAGGCTGTAGCTGTATAGTATAGTAGTGGGCTGTAGATGTATAGTATAGTATAGTATAGTATAGTATAGTATTGTAGTGGGCTGTAGCCATATAGTATAGTCTAGTAGTGGGCTGTAGCTGTATACTATAGTAGTGGGTTGTAGCTGTATCGTATAGTAGTGGGCTGTAGCTGTGTAGTATAGTGTAGTATAGTATAGTAGTGGGCTGTAGTTGTATGGTATAGTAATGGGCTGTAGCTGTATAGTATAGTGGTGGGCTGTATATTATAGTCTAGTAGTGGGCTGTAGCTGTATAGGATAGTAGTGGGCTTTAGCGACTGAGTATAGTAGTGGCTGTAGCGGTAAAGTATTTTATGTTAGTGGGCTGTCGCTGTATAGTATAGTATAGTAATGGGCTGTATAGACTGAGTATGGTAGTGTCTGTAGCTGTACTGTAGAGTATAGTAGTGGCTGTAGGTGTGTAGTCTAGTAGTGGGCTGTAGCTGTATAGTATAGTAATGGGCTGTAGCTGTATGGTATAGTATAGTATAGTATAGTGATGGGCTGTATAGTATAGTCTAGTAGTGGGCTGTAGCTGTATTGTATAGTACTGGGCTTTAGAGACTGAGTATAGTAGTGGCTGTAGCGGTAAAGTATTTTATGTTAGTGGGCTGTCGCTGTATAGTATAGTATAGTAATGGGCTGTATAGACTGAGTATGGTAGTGTCTGTAGCTGTACTGTATAGTATAGTAGTGGGCTGTAGCTGTATGGTATAGTAGTGGGCTGTAGCTGTATGGTATAGTAGTGGGCTGTAGCTGTATAGTATAGTAGTGGCTGTAGCTGTATGGTATAGTAGTGGGCTGTAGCTGTATGGTATAGTAGTGGGCTGTAGCTGTATAGTATAGTAGTGGGCTGTAGCTGTATGGTATAGTAGTGGGCTGTAGCTGTATGGTATGGTAGTGGGCTGTAGCTGTATAGTATAGTAGTGGGCTGTAGCTGTATGGTATAGTAGTGGGCTGTAGCTATATTGTATAGTAAGCTTGTAGGTTGTAGCTGTTGAGTTTAGTATAGAAGTGGGATTTTGCTGTATACTAAAGTAGTGGGTTGCAGCTGTATAGTATAGTAGTTTGATGTATCTGTATAGTATAGTTGTGGGCTGTATATTAAAGTATTGAGCTGTATATTATAGTATTGGGCTGTAGAATATAGTAGTGGGCTGTATAGTATAGTATGGTATGGTATAGTAGTGGGCTTCAGAGATGGAGTATAGTCGTGGGCTGTGTAGTATAGAATAGTAGTGGGCTTTAGAGACTGAGTGTAGTAGTGGGCTGTGTAGTATAGTGTAGTATAGCATAGTAATGGGCTTTTTGAGACCGAGTATAGTTGTGGCTGTAGCTGTATAGTATGGTATAGTAGTGGGCTGTAATTGTATTGTTTAGTAGTGGGCTTTAGAGATTGAGTGTAGTAGTGGCTGTAGCTGTATAGTAGAGTAATGGGTTGCAGCTGTATAGTATAGTAGTGTGCTGTAGCTGTATAGTATAGTAGTGGCCTGTGACTATAGTGTCTGGTATAGTAGTGGGCTGTAGCTGTATACTATAGTAGTGGGCTGTAGCTGTATAGTATAATAGGGGTCTGTAGCTGTATAGTATAGTATAGTGGTGGGCTTTAGAGACAGAGTATTGTAGTGGCTGTAGCTGTAGAGTCTAGTATAGTAGTGGGCTGTGGCTCTATAGTATAGTATAGTACTGGGTTGTAGCTGTAGAGTATAGAGTAATTCTGGGTTGTAGCTTTAGAGTATAGAGTAGTACTGGGTTGAAGCTGTAGAGTATAGAGTAATTCTGGGTTGTAGCTTTAGAGTATAGAGTAGTACTGCTTTATAGCTGTAGAGTATAGCGTAGTTCTGGGTTGTAGCTGTAGAGTATAGAGTAGTACTGGGTTGAAGCTGTAGAGTATAGAGTAGTACTGGGTTGTAGCTGTAGAGTATAGCATAGTACTGGATTGTAGAGTATAGAATAGTGCTGGGTTGTTGCTGTAGAGTATAGAATAGTACTGTGTTGTAGCTATAGAGTATAGAATAGCACTGTGTTGTAGCTGTAGAGCATAGGGTAGTACTTTGTTGTACCTGTATAGAATAGTACTGGGTTGTTGCTGTAGAGTATAGATTAGTACTGGGTTGTAGATATAGAGTATTGTTGTTGAAGTACTGTAAATGAGTACAGTTCTGCCATCTACTATACATACAGTATATCATTCAGCCCCTCCAGTATGTATAAACCTTATTGTTTTATACAGTATATATTTGAGGTCATTGTATTCTGCACACACACATACACACACACGCACACACACACACACACACCATCATAGTCTCTGTGTGTATAAAAATGCTGTCAATGTCTTCTTCTTGAGCCGACTCCTACAGGCATACTTCTGCTGCTGGAGGAGAGCCAGACTCCATATTTCTCTGTTTGGACTGTGTTTGTTGCATCCCAAATGACACCCTATTCCCTACGTAGTGCACTACTTTTTTTACCAGGGCTCTAATCAAAAGTAGTGCACTATATAAGGAAAAAGATGCCATTTAGGACGCATCCTGTGCCTCTCTTCCTGTAAGAAGGGAGAGAGGAGAGGGATGCTCTAATGTCTTGTTATATCTGATGGCTTATCCTGGGTGGTGCTCGTGTCGTGTCCTTGGCTCAACCAGGATGTATGATGGCCCGGCGAGCCACAAATCCCAATTATGTCGTCTGGATAGAAAATTAGCTGTTAGTTTAGAGGAGGTGGAAATGGATGTATCCTACGAAGGCTTGCAGTTCTGTTGTGTGTGTGTGTGGGGGGGGGGGGGGGGGGGGTGTGTATGCGTGTGTGTGTGTCCCAGGCGGCAGATGGGTGCTCTGATTAAAACTGGGTTATGACGGAACATTAAATTAAAGAATGGCTGCAATAAAATAATAAGGGCTCTGACAACAAAGGGGAGAATCTGACATAGTGTGCGGATTAATGCGTGATTTGCATATTTAAATGGAACAATGTTCAGGGTTAGCTGCCTGGTCTAATGATGCATTTAGCTTCTAATAACTCAGTTAGGACAGCTTCCAAACATACCAGTTGTGTGTGTTTGAAGTCTCCAGGAGGGGTAACATATTTTTAATTGAATTGACCCTTTTGTTGATGCTGTCCACTTATTGCACCTGAGTGTTCCTTCCTCCCTTCCCAGGAGCTGAGTGATCTGAAAGAGTTCACTGTGGAGCGGCGGCCGTCATGTTATTCATAACCACTATTGCAGACTATGATGCTGTAGTGTTATTGCATGATCCTGGTTTATCTATTCCGTGGGTATTAAACTCTTACCCTATGAGGCCCGGGGCCTGCCGGTTTTCTGTTCTACCTGATAATTAATTGCACCCACCTGGTGTCCCAGGTCTAAATCAGTTCCTGATTAGAGGGGAACAATGAAAAACATCCCAGAGAGATCTACTGTAGGTTACTGCTATATCTAGTCTATTTTAGAGAGATCTACTGTAGGTTACTGCTATATCTAGTCTATCCCAGAGAGATCTACTACAGGTTACTGCTATATCTAGTCTATCCCAGAGAGATCTACTACAGGTTACTGCTATATCTAGTCTATCCCAGAGAGATCTACTGTAGGTTACTGCTATATCAGGTCTATCCCAGAGAGATCTACTGTAGGTTACTGCTATATCTAGTCTATCGTAGAAAGGTCTACTGTAGGTTGCTGTTCTATCTAGTCTATTTTAGAGAGATCTACTGTAGGTTACTGCTATATCTAGTCTATCCCAGAGAGATTTACTACAGGTTACTGCTATATCTAGTCTATCCCAGAGAGATCTACTGTAGGTTACTGCTATATCTAGTCTATCACAGAGAGATCTACTACAGGTTACTGCTATATCTAGTCTATCCCAGAGAGATCTACTGTAGGTTACTACAATATCTAGTCTATCCCAGATAGATCTACTGTAGGTTACTGTTCTATCTAGTCTATCTCACAGAGATCTACTGTAGGTTACTGCTATATCAGGTCTATCTCACAGAGATCTACTGTAGGTTGCTGTTCTATCTAGTCTATTTTAGAGAGATCTACTGTAGGTTACTGCTATATCTAGTCTATCCCAGAGAGATCTACTGTAGGTTGCTGTTCTATCTAGTCTATTTTAGAGAGATCTACTGTAGGTTACTGCTATATCTAGTCTATCCCAGAGACATCTACTTTATGTTACTGTTCTATCTAGTCTATCGTAGAGAGATATACTGTAGGTTACTGTTCTATCTAGTTTATTGTAGAGAGATCTACTGTAGGTTGCTGCTATATCTAGTCTATCGTAGAGAGATCTACTGTAGGTTACTGTTCTATCTAGTCTATCGTAGAGAGATCTACTGTAGGTTACTGTTCTATCTAGTCTATCGTAGAGAGATCTACTGTATGTTACTGTTCTATCTAGTTTATCGTAGAGAGATCTACTGTATGTTACTGTTCTATCTAGTCTATCGTAGAGAGATCTACTGTATGTTACTGTTCTATCTAGTCTATTGTAGAGAGATCTACTGTATGTTACTGTTCTATCTAGTCTATTGTAGAGAGATCTACTATAGGTTACTGCTATATCTAGTCTATCGTAGAGAGATCTACTGTAGGTTGCTGTTCTATCTAGTCTATTTTAGAAAGATCTACTGTAGGTTACTGCTATATCTAGTCTATCTCACAGAGATCTACTGTAGGTTACTGCTATATCTAGTCTATCCCAGAGAGATCTACGGTATGTTACTCTTCTATCTAGTCTATCGTAGAGAGATCTACTGTAGGTTGCTGTTCTATCTAGTCTATCGTAGAGAGATCTACTGTAGGTTACTGCTATATCTAGTCTATCGTAGAGAGATCTACTGTAGGTTGCTGTTCTATCTAGTCTATCGTAGAGAGATCTACTGTAGGTTGCTGTTCTATCTAGTCTATTGCAGAGAGATCTACTGTAGGTTACTGTTCTATCTAGTCTATTGTAGAGAGATCTACTGTAGGTTACTGCTATATCTAGTCTATCGTAGAGAGATCTACTGTAGGTTACTGTTCTATCTAGTCTATCCCAGAGAGATCTACTGTAGGTTACTGTTCTATCTAGTCTATCGTAGAGAGATCTACTGTATGTTACTGTTCTATCTAGTCTATCGTAGAGAGATCTACTGTAGGTTACTGTTCTATCTAGTCTATCCCAGAGAGATCTACTGTAGGTTACTGTTCTATCTAGTCTATCGTAGAGAAATCTACTGTAGGTTACTGTTCTATCTAGTCTATCGTAGAGAGATCTACTGTAGGTTACTGTTCTATCTAGTCTATCGTAGAGAGATCTACTGTAGGCTACTGCTATATCTTTTTTAGAGGTCCTGAAAAGGTTCAATTAAATCAGTCCTTTGTCCTTGTCTAACAGCGCTCATTCATTCCTTTTTAAATCAGTTGCCAACTCATCGCCCACCAAGAGAATTACACTGTCTTCATAGTTTCCTGTCTGTTGCCATCAATTTGGTTTGTGTGCGTGTGTGTGTGTGTGTTGGTGTCATGGTGCGGAGGCCAAGGGGCCGTCACTGTACGAGAGGGATTAGCCCAGAAAAGGGATTATGACGAGTCATAAAGTTCAACAATGGTCACATCAGATGAATGGATGGCAGAGGGCAGACATTCAAATACAGATAGGATTTACATTTTTCATTTATCGTCTTGTACTGCTTGGCTGGCTATGGATTTTTTTTTATCAAACAAGCTGGCCCAAATAGCTCCCTATTCCCTATTTAGTGCACTACTTTTGGAAAGATTAGAGTTGTGGGATTCTTCATAAAGGTGCTGGGGTTTTTTGTTACGAAATTAAGACAAATACAACTACATAATGCTAATTCCACAGAAGTAATAAAAGGTTAAACAAAAACGATTAAAAACCAGTGGGCAGTATCTGTAGAGACCCAGTGATTCAATGCAGCGATACAGTGAGGTTGTGTTGTGAAGACAAGTAAAGGCAGCAGAGGGTGGTCTTTAGGATTGGGGAAATTAAAGCTGGTCATAAATCTGTACCTAGGACCCCCCCCCCCCCCCCCCCCCACCCACAGAGCCATGCCATGTAGTAGGATTTAAGACTGAGAGGCTGGTTTTCATTGTATGTGCAGACTTAGTCATTCAGTGCAACACAATGCTGTGTGTGGTTCTGAAGAGCGAAGTGGAAGGCAGTGGGACTGAGATGCTACAGGAAGTCACATTGGGAGGATGAGGTTGGAGCACTCCATACACACACACACACACACACACACACACGTATGCCCAGACCCAGGGAGAGCCAGGGGGCTTCCTCCTGGCCTGCCATCCTTGAATGCTGTATGTAGGTCAATCTCGCCCGCTGGCATCCCTCCCCCACCTTCCTTCTTTTCTCCATCCTTTACTTTGTTTCATCCTCCATTGCTCCTAATCCCGCCATCCCTCAGTTTCTCATAGACGTGTCTGGCTCGCTCATCACATGAACAACAACTGAAAAAAGTATCTGAAAGTATTCAGACCCCTTGACTTTTTCCACATTATGTTACGTTACAGACTTAATATAAAATTGATTAAATAATTGTTTTTCATCATCAATCTACAGACAATAACCCATAATGAGAAAGCGAAAAAGGTTCTTAGGAATTTTTGCTAAGTTTATAATGATAAAAAACAGAAATACCTTATTTACATAAGTATTCAGACCATTTGCAATGAGATGTGGGCTGTAGCTGAGCTGTTTCTACAACTTGATAGGAGTCCACCTGTGGTAAATTAAATTGATTGGACATGATTTGGAAAGACACACACCAGTCTATATAAGGTCCCACAGTTGACAGTGCATGTCAGAGCAAAAACTAAGCCTTGAGGTCGATGTAATCGTCCATAAAGCTCCGAGACAGGATTATGTCGAGGCACAGATCTGGGGAAGGGTACCAAAACATTTCTGCAGCATTGAAGGTCCGCAAGAACACAGTGTTCTCCATCATTCTTAAATGGAAGAAGTTTGGAACCACCAACACTCTTCCTAGAACTGGCCACCCGGCCAAACTGAGCAATCAGGGAGGTGACCAAGAACCTGATGGTCACTCTGACAGAGCTCCAGAGTTCCTCTGTGGAGATGGGAAAGCCTTCCAGAAGGACATCCATCTCTGCAGCACCCCACCAATCAGGCCTTTATGGTAAAGTGGCCAGACGGGAGCCACTCCTCAGTAAAAGGCACATGACAACCCGCTTGGAGCACCTAAAGGACTCTCAGACCATGAGAAACAAAATTATCTGGTCTGATGAAACCAAGATTGAACTTTGGCCTGAATGCCAAGTGTCACGTCTGGAGGAAACCTGGCACCATCCCTATTGTGAAGCATAGTGGTGGCAGCATCATGCTGTGAGGATGTTTTTCAACGGCAGGGACTGGGAGACTAGTCAGGATCGTGAGAAAGATGAACGGAGCAAAGTACAGAGAGATCCTTGATGCTCCAGAGCGCTCAGGACCTCAGACTGGGGTGAACGTTCACCTTCCAACAGGACAACAACCCTAAGCACACAGCTAAGACAACGCAGGATAGGCTTTGGGACAAGTCTCTGAATGTCCTTGAGTGGCCCAGCCAAAGCCCGGACATGAACCCGATCGAACATCTCTGGAGAGACCTGAAAATAGCTGTGCAGCGACGCTCCCCATCCAACCTGACAGAGCTTGAGAGGATCTGCGGTGAAGAATGGTAGAAACTCCCCAAATACAGGTGTGCCAAGCTTGTAGCGTCATACCCAAGAAGACCTGAGGCTGTAATCGCTGCCTTTGGTCCTTGAACAAAGTACTGAGTAAAGGGTCTGAATACTTATGTAAATGTGATATTTCAGTTCTTGCGACAACAACAAAAAATAAATGTTTTTTCTTTGTAATTATGGGGTATTGTGTGTAGATTGATGAAGGGAAAAAATGATTTAATACATTTTAGAATAAGGCTGTAGCGTAACAAAATGTAGAAAAGTCAAGGGGTCTAAATACCTTCCGAAGACACTGTAATACACTATAATACACTGTAATGCACTGTAATACACTATAATACACTGTAATACACTATAATACACTGTAATACACTATAATACACTGTAATACACTGTAATACACTATAAGACACTGTAATACACTGTAATACACTATAATACACTGTAATACACTGTAATACACTGTAATACACTATAAGACACTGTAATACACTGTAATACACTATAATACACTGTAATACACTGTAATACACTGTAATACAGTATCTTGAAGATGTTTCATTGCGCTCCTTTATGTGCTCCAACTGTAATTATAAGAATTGCCAGCAATTACTAGTGGCACTGGTGTTCCCAAATATAATTCCAGGTAGCACAGTAAAATATTTAGGAGCATATGTGACCATAATGATAGCACTGTATAGACCTGCACTTTTTAGGGAATAGGGTGCCATTTGGGACTCAGGTCCAGTCTAGTTTGGAGTTGCAGTTTGTGCGAAGCCCCTTTTATTTCCCATGGGTGAATGTGTTACTATCACTCATTTTCCTCTCCCCCTTCTCTACATAACACAAACCTCATATTCACATTGATTTAAAAGCTAGGGTAGAGTTTTTATTTTCTACAATACAAGGGAGACTACACTGAGTGTATAAAACATTAAGAACACCTTCCTAATATTGAGCCCTCAGAACAGCCTCAATTCGTCGGGACATGGACTCTACAAGGTGTCGAAAGCGTTCCACAGGGATGCTGGCCCATGTTGACTCCAATGCTTCCCAACAGTTGTGTCAAGTTGGCTGGATGTCCTTTGGGTGATGGACCATTCTTAATACACACGGGAAACTGTTGAATCCCACAACTCTACTACTATACCCTGTTCAAAGGAAGTTAAATCTTTTTTCTTTCCCATTCACCCTCAGGAATGGCACACATTCACAATCCATTTCTCAATTGTCTCAAGGCTTAAAAATCCTTCTTTAATCTGTCTCCTCCCCTTCATCTACACTGATTGAAGTGGATTTAACAAGTGACATCAATAAGGGATCATAGCTTTCACCTGGATTCATCTGGTCAGTCTAGTCAGTCTATGTCATGGAAAGAGCAGGTGTTCTGATTGTAGAAGGCTTCTCCTCCATCATTTTTAATCTGCATAAACCTCTGACAAACTGACGTAAATCGCTGCCACAAACTCTAGAGCTCTTTGTTCTCTCTCTCTGCAGTGAATTCTTCCATGTTGTAATTGCCACTGCAGGTGATGGAGAGTCGCTGTCAGTAGGCAGATAGCTCATCCCCACACACACACAGGCACGCACACACACACACACACACACACACACACACACACACACACACACACACACACACTCGCCAGACTATGTGCAGCAGCTGTGGATGAGTGAGCCCTCCATTTTTTCCCCCTGGCACTCTCACCTGTTGGTCCCACTCCTCCTCTCTCCTGTTGATCCCACTCCTCCTCTCTCCCACTCCTCCTCTCTCCTGTTGGTCCCACTCCTCCTCTCTCCTGTTGGTCCCACTCCTCCTCTCTCCTGTTGGTCCCCCTCCTCCTCTCTCCTGTTGGTCCCACTCCTCCTCTCTCCTGTTGATCCCGCTCCTCTCTCCTGTTGATCCCACTCCTCTCTCCTGTTGATCCCACTCCTCCTCTCTCCTGTTGATCCCACTCCTCCTCTCTCCTGTTGGTCCCACTCCTCCTCTCTCCTGTTGGTCCCACTCCTCTCTCCTGTTGATCCCGCTCCTCTCTCCTGTTGATCCCACTCCTCCTCTCTCCTGTTGGTCCCACTCCTCCTCTCTCCTGTTGATCCCACTCCTCCTCTCTCCTGTTGATCCACTCCTCCTCTCACCTGTTGGTCCCACTCCTCCTCTCTCCTGTTGATCCCACTCCTCCTCTCTCCTGTTGATCCCACTCCTCCTCTCACCTGTTGATCCCACTCCTCCTCTCACCTGTTGGTCCCACTCCTCCTCTCTCCTGTTGATCCCACTCCTCCTCTCTCCTGTTGATCCCACTCCTCCTCTCACCTGTTGGTCCCACTCCTCCTCTCTCCTGTTGATCCCACTCCTCCTCTCTCCTGTTGATCCCACTCCTCCTCTCACCTGTTGATCCCACTCCTCTCTCCTGTTGGTCCCACTTCTCCTCTCTCCTGTTGGTCCCACTTCTCCTCTCTCCTGTTGGTCCCACTTCTCCTCTCTCCTGTTGATCCCACTCCTCCTCTCACCTGTTGGTCCCACTTCTCCTCTCTCCTGTTGGTCCCACTTCTCCTCTCTCCTGTTGGTCCCACTCCTCCTCTCTCCTGTTGGTCCCACTTCTCCTCTCACCTGTTGGTCCCACTTCTCCTCTCTCCTGTTGATCCCACTCCTCCTCTCTCCTGTTGGTCCCACTTCTCCTCTCAACTGTTGGTCCCACTTCTCCTCTCTCCTGTTGGTCCCACTCCTCCTCTCTCCTGTTGGTCCCACTTCTCCTCTCTCCTGTTGGTCCCACTCCTCCTCTCTCCTGTTGGTCCCACTCCTCCTCTCTCCTGTTGGTCCCACTCCTCCTCTCACCTGTTGGTCCCACTCCTCCTCTCTCCTGTTGGTCCCACTTGTCCTCTCTCCTGTTGGTCCCACTCCTCCTCTCTCCTGTTGATCCCACTCCTCCTCTCTCCTGTTGATCCCACTCCTCCTCTCACCTGTTGGTCCCACTTCTCCTCTCTCCTGTTGGTCCCACTCCTCCTCTCTCCTGTTGGTCCCACTTCTCCTCTCTCCAATTGGTCCCACTCCCCCTCTCACCTGTTGGTTCCACTTCTCCTCTCTCCTGTTGGTCCCACTCCTCCTCTCTCCTGTTGATCCCACTCCTCCTCTCTCCTGTTGATCCCACTCCTCCTCTCACCTGTTGGTCCCACTTCTCCTCTCTCCTGTTGGTCCCACTTCTCCTCTCTCCTGTTGGTCCCACTTCTCCTCTCTCCTGTTGGTCCCACTCCTCCTCTCTCCTGTTGGTCCCACTTCTCCTCTCACCTGTTGGTCCCACTCCCCCTCTCTCCTGTTGGTCCCACTCCTCCTCTCACCTGTTGATCCCACTCCTCCTCTCACCTGTTGGTCCCACTCCTCCTCTCTCCTGTTGATCCCACTCCTCCTCTCTCCTGTTGATCCCACTCCTCCTCTCACCTGTTGATCCCACTCCTCCTCTCTCCTGTTGGTCCCACTCCTCTCTCCTGTTGATCCCGCTCCTCTCTCCTGTTGATCCCACTCCTCCTCTCTCCTGTTGATCCCACTCCTCCTCTCACCTGTTGATCCCACTCCTCCTCTCACCTGTTGGTCCCACTCCTCCTCTCTCCTGTTGATCCCACTCCTCCTCTCTCCTGTTGATCCCACTCCTCCTCTCTCCTGTTGGTCCCACTCCTCTCTCCTGTTGATCCCGCTCCTCTCTCCTGTTGATCCCACTCCTCCTCTCTCCTGTTGGTCCTACTCCTCCTCTCTCCTGTTGGTCCCACTTCTCCTCTCTCCTGTTGGTCCCACTTCTCCTCTCTCCTGTTGGTCCCACTCCTCCTCTCTCCTGTTGGTCCCACTTCTCCTCTCACCTGTTGGTCCCACTTCTCCTCTCTCCTGTTGATCCCACTCCTCCTCTCTCCTGTTGGTCCCACTTCTCCTCTCAACTGTTGGTCCCACTTCTCCTCTCTCCTGTTGATCCCACTCCTCCTCTCTCCTGTTGGTCCCACTTCTCCTCTCAACTGTTGGTCCCACTTCTCCTCTCTCCTGTTGGTCCCACTCCTCCTCTCTCCTGTTGGTCCCACTTCTCCTCTCTCCTGTTGGTCCCACTCCTCCTCTCTCCTGTTGGTCCCACTCCTCCTCTCACCTGTTGGTCCCACTCCTCCTCTCTCCTGTTGGTCCCACTTGTCCTCTCTCCTGTTGGTCCCACTCCTCCTCGCTCCTGTTGGTCCCACTTGTCCTCTCTCCTGTTGGTCCCACTCCTCCTCTCTCCTGTTGGTCCCACTTCTCCTCTCTCCTGTTGGTCCCACTCCTCCTCTCTCCTGTTGGTCCCACTCCTCCTCTCACCTGTTGGTCCCACTCCTCCTCTCTCCTGTTGGTCCCACTTCTCCTCTCTCCTGTTGATCCCACTCCTCCTCTCACCTGTTGGTCCCACTTCTCCTCTCTCCTGTTGGTCCCACTCCTCCTCTCTCCTGTTGATCCCACTCCTCCTCTCTCCTGTTGGTCCCACTCCTCCTCTCTCCTGTTGGTCCCACTTCTCCTCTCTCCTGTTGGTCCCACTCCCCCTCTCACCTGTTGGTTCCACTTCTCCACTCTCCTGTTGGTCCCACTCCTCCTCTCTCCTGTTGATCCCACTCCTCCTCTCTCCTGTTGATCCCACTCCTCCTCTCACCTGTTGGTCCCACTTCTCCTCTCTCCTGTTGGTCCCACTTCTCCTCTCTCCTGTTGGTCCCACTTCTCCTCTCTCCTGTTGGTCCCACTCCTCCTCTCTCCTGTTGGTCCCACTTCTCCTCTCACCTGTTGGTCCCACTTCTCCTCTCTCCTGTTGGTCCCACTCCTCCTCTCTCCTGTTGGTCCCACTCCTCCTCTCTCCTGTTGGTCCCACTCCTCCTCTCTCCTGTTGGTCCCACTCCTCCTCTCACCTGTTGGTCCCACTCCTCCTCTCACCTGTTGGTCCCACTCCTCCTCTCTCCTGTTGGTCCCACTCCTCCTCTCTCCTGTTGGTCCCACTCCTCCTCTCTCCTGTTGATCCCACTCCTCCTCTCTCCTGTTGGTCCCACTCCTCCTCTCTCCTGTTGGTCCCACTCCTCCTCTCACCTGTTGATCCCACTCCTCCTTTCTCTTGTTGATCCCACTCTTCCTCTCTCCTGTTGATCCCACTCCTCCTCTCTCCTGTTGATCCCACTCCTCTTCTCTCCTGTTGATCCCACTCCTCCTCTCTCCTGTTGATCCCACTCCTCCTCTCTCCTGTTGATCCCACTCCTCCTCTCACCTGTTGATCCCACTCCTCCTCTCTCCTGTTGGTCCCCCTCCTCCTCTCTCCGGTTGATCCCCCTCCTCTCACCTGTTGATCCCACTCCTCCTCTCTCATGTTGGTCCCACTCCTCCTCTCTTCTGTTTATCCCACTCCTCCTCTCTCCTGTTGGTCCCTCTCCTCCTCTCTCCATCTCCTCATCCTTCCATCCTTCCTCCAGAACGAACTAGGGCTCTCCACCCCACCCCCTCTTCTCTCTGGTCTCTCCCCAATGTGGAGCACTCCACCCTTCCTCGCCCATCCCTCCCTGCCTCCCTCCCTCCCTCCCGCCCTGCCTCTCTCCCTCCTTGCCTCCTCTGCATCCCTCCCTCCCAGGCTCTCTCCCTCCCTCCCTGCATCTCAACCTCCTTCCCTGCCTCCCTGCCTCTCTCCCTCTCTCCTGCTCTCCCTCCCTGCCTTTCTACCTCTCTCCCTGCATCTCACCCACTCTATCTCCCTGCCTCTCTCCCTCCCTGTATCTCTCCCTCCCTTTCTGCATTTCACCCTCCTTGCCTTCCTGCCTCTCTCCTTCCCTCTCTCGCTCCCTCCTTGCATCTCACCCTCCCTGCCTCTCTGCCTCACTCCCTCCCTGCCTCTCTCCCTCCATGCCTCTCTCCCTCCCGCCCTGCATCTCACTCTCGCTGCCTCCCTTGCTGCCTCCCTACCTCCATCCCTCCTCTAGATGGAACCAGGGCTCTCCACACCCTCCCCTCCTCTCTCTGATCTCTCCCCAATGTGGAGCTCTCCACTTGGCTGGCTGGCTCCCTTCACCCCCCTCTCCCACCCTCCCTCTAAATTCACTCACATAAGTTCCAAAAGAATAAATACATTACAAATGTCATATTATGTCTATATACAGTGTTGTAACGATGTGCAAATGGTTAAGGTATGAAAGGGAAAATAAATAAACATAAATATGGGTTGTATTTACAATGGTGTTTTTTCTTCACTGGTTGCCCTTTTCTTGTGGCAACAACAACAACACATCTTGTTGCTGTGATGGCACACTGTGGTATTTCACCCATTAGATATGGGAGTTTATCAAAATCGGGTTTGTTTTCGAATTCTTTGTGGATCTGTGTAATCTGAGGGAAATATGTGTCTCTAATATGGTCATACATTTGGCAGGATGTAAGGAAGTGCAGCTCAGTTTCCACCTCGTTTTGTGGGCGGTGTGCACATAGCCTGTCTTCTCTTGAGAGTCAGGTCTGCCTACGACGGCCTTTCTCAATAGCAAGGCTACGCTCACTGAGTCTGTACATAGTGAAAGCTTTCCTTAAGTTTGGGTCAGTCACAGTGGTCAGGTATTCTGCCACTGTGTACTCTCTGTTTAGGGCCAAATAGCATTCTAGTTTGCTCAGTTTTTTTGTTAATTCTTTCCAATGTGTCAAGAAATTATCTTTTTGTTTTCTCATGATTTGGTTGAGTCTAATTGTGTTGATGTCCTGGGGCTCTGTGGGGTCTGTTTGTGTTTGTGAACAGAGCCCCAGGACCAGCTTGCCTAGGGGACTCTTCTCCAGGTTCATCTCTCTGTAGGTGATGGCTTTGTTATGGAGATTTGGGAATCGCTTCCTTTTAGGTGGTTGTAGAATTTAACATCTCTTTTCTGGATTTTGATAATTAGCGGGTATCATCCTAATTCTGCTCTACATGCAGTATTTGGTGTTCTACGTTGTACACAGAGGATATTTTTGCCAAATTTTGCATGCAGAGTCTCAATCTGGTGTTTGTCCCATTTTGTTAATTCTTGGTTGGTGAGCGGACCCCAGACCTCACAACCATAAAGGGCAATGGGTTCTATAACTGATTCAAGTATTTTTAGCCAGATCCTAATTGTTATGTCGAATTTTATGTTCCTTTTGATGGCATAGAATGCCCTTCTTGCCTTGTCTCTCAGATCATTCACAGCTTTGTGGAAGTTACCTGTGGCGCTGATGTTTAGGCCAAGGTATGTATAGTTTATTGTGTGCTCTAGGGCAACGGTGGGATTTGTATTTGTGGTCCTGGAATTTGTATTTCTGGTCCTGGCGACTGGGCCTTTTTTGGAACACCATTATTTGTGTCTTACTGAGATTTACTCTCTCTCTCTCTCTCTCTCTCTCTCTCTTTCTCTCTCTCCATGCCCCTCTTCCTGCTGCCGCCTCTGCTTTGGGCCCCTTGGCTCTGCCCGCTGCAGGCTGTTGCTTGGCAACCCCCAGACAGGGTTCTGATGTTCCTGCCTGTTCTGTTCTCTCGTTGGATGGATGGAAGCCCATGGATGCCGATGCCCAGTTTTCCATATTTTACACATAAGTTTGTGTTATCAGTGTTATTAATTGTAGAGGGCATGTCGAGCATTAATGGTAGCAGTAATAGACTGTGCATCCCGAATGGCACCCTATTCCCTTTGTAGTGCAAAACTTTGACCAGGGTGAATAGGGTGCCCTTTTGGACACAGGTTAATATTATCACTAGCGGTTCTGTTCCAGTGTTCATACTGGTAAACTACTTTAATAAACGAATGTATTGAACATGCAAGTGGCATGTCAGTATGGACATTAGAAGGTAGCCCAAGAATACTTATAAGAGAAACCACCAGAGCTCCATGAGACGTAGAAGTCTTTGTCTTTATTTTGTGGTGTTTAGTATTCTGTCATTTGACCCAATGTGGTGAGGGTTAAAGTCACAATCCTGAATTCATGTTTGAAATTAAATCACTGTTGAACAACAGTGAATATCACAGATTCTACCTTTTAAAAGCACCACAGAGCAATGAACATTGTACCTATCTGGTTCGTTCTGTAATCTGTACTGAAAATAGCAGTTTGGAGAACAGTTTGACATCAAGGATTAATCATATCACAGAGTTCCATGACCTCTTTATATATGTGTGCTCCTCTCTTATCCTCTCCCCATCCTCCTCCCTTCTCCTCTTCCCCATCCTCCTCTCTTCTCCTCTCCCCCATCCTCCTCTCTTCTCCTCTCCCCCATCCTCCTCTCTTATCCTCTCTCCATCCTCCTCCCTTCTCCTCTTCCCCATCCTCCTCTCTTCTCCTCTCCCCCATCCTCCTCTCTTCTCCTCTCCCCATCCTCCTCTCTTATCCTCTCCCCCATCCTCCTCTCTTCTCTTCTCCTCTCCCCCATCCTCCTCTCTTCTCCTCTTCCCCATCCTCCTCTCTTCTCCTCTCCCCCATCCTCCTCTCTTCTCCTCTCCCCCATCCTCCTCTCTTATCCTCTCCCCATCCTCCTCTCTTCTCCTCTCCCCATCCTCCTCTCTTCTCCTCTCCCCCATCCTCCTCTCTTCTCCTCTCCCCCATCCTCCTCTCTTCTCCTCTCCCCCATCCTCCTCTCTTCTCCTCTTCCCCATCCTCCTCTCTTCTCCTCTCCCCCATCCTCCTCTCTTCTCCTCTTCCCCATCCTCCTCTCTTCTCCTCTCCCCATCCTCCTCTCTTCTCCTCACCCCCATCCTCCTCTCTTCTCCTCTCCCCCATCCTCCTCTCTTCTCCTCTCCCCCATCCTCCTCTCTTCTCCTCTTTCCCATCCTCCTCTCTTATTCTCTCCCCCATCCTCCTCTCTTCTCCCCTCCCCCCAATCTCCTCTCTTCTCCTCTTCCCCATCCTCCTCTCTTCTCCTCTCCCCCATCCTCCTCTCTTCTCCTCTTCCCCATCCTCCTCTCTTATCCTCTCCCCCATCCTCCTCTCTTCTCCCCTCCCCCAATCTCCTCTCTTCTCCTCTCCCCCCAATCTCCTCTCTTCTCCTCTCCCCCATCCTCCTCTCTTCTCCTCTTCCCCATCCTCCTCTCTTATCCTCTCCCCCATCCTCCTCTCTTCTCCTCTCCCCCATCCTCCTCTCTTCTCCTCTCCCCCATCCTCCTCTCTTATCCTCTCCCCATCCTCCTCTCTTCTCCCCTCCCCCCAATCTCCTCTCTTCTCCTCTCCCCCAATCTCCTCTCTTCTCCTCTCCCCCATCCTCCTCTCTTCTCCTCTCCCCCATCCTCCTCTCTTATCCTCTTCCCCATCCTCCTCTCTTATCCTCTCCCCCATCCTCCTCTCTGTTCTCCTGTGTGTGTCTGTGGCAGAACATCCCAGTAAAAATAGTGTCCCTTCCCCTCCGTCATCTGCCCCACTTTGTTGTCACTACTCGCTGCTTCAACTTTCTTCCCCGGCAACTTTTGTAGAAAGAAACCCTCGACTCCCATCTCTGAATATCACCCCAGAGTTAATGGACTATTGGGTGTCCCGAAATACTCTGAGACAGAGGCACGTTGTTGGTTGGTTACGTTCATGTCCCTTTAGATGGGGGTTGCGTCTCAAACAGTACCCTATTCCCTTCAATAGTGCACTTCTTTTTACCAGGCCCCATAGGCAGGGTCATACGTCTGGGCGTGATATGCTTTTAAAGTTCCCTTTCGGTGTAGTCGGTACATGAAGCTTTTATGTTTCCTTTTAGGACATTATAAGTACCAACGGTCCTCTATAGACTTGTTGCTTTGACGTCATTGTTTCTGATCCAAGGTTACAACTGGCTCTGTTAGCGTCCCAAATGGCACCCTATACCCTATATAGTGCACTACTTTCTTTTCTATTTCATTCCCACCCCTCACGTATTTTCAGATCATGGGATAAGACAGGTAAGGAGGTAGAGCTAGAGGAGAGAGTGTGCTGATATAGCAGTGGGCCGTATTCAAACCCATACTGCAGCGGTATATGAGATCTGGAGGCAGCGACTTAGACCACCCTAGGCCCCAGTTCACTACATAGGGACTAGGGGGCCATTTGGGTTGCAGACTTTCCAACGGCTAGGTAACATTCTGTCAGACCTGTGTGTGTGTGTGTATAGCGACTGTCTGCAACCTAAATGTTTTAATCCTTTGTGAGCTTTGTTGTAAAACCGAACAAGGACATGGAGTCTGTTTGTATAATCATATATGAAGTCCTAATCCAAGAAAGAACAAGCTCTCAGGAAAGGACAATAACAAATAGAAATGCAGTTTGGGATTATGGAGTGAATAGATTTAACTATACCCTACAACATGATATTTCAAGGAGATGGGGCTCCTCCCAAATTGCACCCTATTCCCCTTTATAGTGCACTACTTTTGACCACAGCCCCATGGACCCTGCATGGTCAAAAGCATTGCAGTATAAAGGGAATACGGTGCTATTTGGGACACAACCATAGACTGGTGGTGGTGGGAGGGCGGGGGGTTGACCTCTCTGGCTCAGGCTCTGTTCTACTGTAATTGAAGAATGAATGGCTCATGATTGTCCCATTTAAGTGATCCTGGGCTATAAAACATAATGCATTCTCTGTAGAGGTAAAGGCCTGAGGGGATGTGATGATAGACAGCCATTTACATTAACATGGCTTAATATGGACATGATTCAGGTTTGAGGGATGTTAGAGTGTGTGTGTGTGTGTGTGTGTGTGTGTGTGTGTTTGTGTGTGTGGTTCATGCACTTACAGTTCATAATAAGGTTCAAGCACTTACGTACGTACCGTCTGTGTGTACGCACTCGTGTGCGTCCTGAAAATGACAGCAGGCATACTCAAGGTGTTGCTAAGTGGGGCAGCTAAAACTGGGCTTCAGTGTTCACTGCTGCCTTTAAGAGGACTGTATGTAGCCCTCCTTCACTCTGCCCCCCCTTCCATCCATCCATCCATCCATCCTCCCTCCTTCCCTCTCTGCCTCGCTCCTTCCCTCCCTCTCTCCCTCCCTGCCTCCTCCTCCTCCATGCTTTACGGTGGGAAATACACATGTGGAGATCATCCGTTCACCCACACCGCATCTCACAAAGACAAGGCTGTTGGAACCAAAAATCTCCAATTTGGACTCCAGACCAAAGGACAAATTTCCACCTGTCTAATGTCCATTGCTCGTGTTTCTTGGCCTAAGCAAGTCTCTTCTTCTTATTGGTGTCCTTTAGTAGAGGTTTCTTTGCAGCAATTCGACCATGAAGGCCTGATTCACACAGTCTCCTCTGAACAGTTGATGTTGAGATGTGTCTGTTACTTGAACTCTGAGAAGCATTTATTTGGGCTGCAATTTCTGAGGCTGGTAACTCTAATGAACTTATCCTCTGCAGCAGAGGTAATTCTGGGTCTTCCATTCCTGTGGCGGACCTCATGAGAGCCAGTTTCATCATAGCTCTTGATGGTTTTTGCGACTGCACTTGAAGACACTTTCAAGGTTCTTGACATTTTCTGCATTGACTGACCTTCATGTCTTAAAGTAATGATGGACTGTTATTTGTCTTTGCTTATTTGAGCTGTTCTTGCCATAATATGAACTTGGTATTTTACCAAATAGGGCTATCTCTGTTTACCCCCCACCTTCTCACAACACAACTGATTGGCTCAAATGCACCAGAAGGAAAGAAATTCCACAAATGAACTTTAAAGAAGGCACACCTGTTCATTGAAATGCATTCCAGCTGGTTGAAAGAATGCCAAGAGTGTGCAAAGATGTCATCAAGGCAAAGGGTGGCTATTTGAAGAATCTGAAATCTAAAATATATTTCGATTTGTTTAACACTTTTTTGGTTACTACATGATTCCATGTGTTATTTCATCATTTTGATGTCTTCACTATTATTCTACAATGTAGAAAATAGTAAAAATAAAGACAAACCCTTGAATGAGTAGTTGTTCTAAAACGTTTGACCGGTAGTGTACACACACACAAACACACACACACACACACACACACACACACACACACACACACACACACACACACACACACACACACACACACACACACACACACACACACACACACACACACACACACAGGCCTGTAAAAACATCTGATATATTACCAGTCTGGCCACGTTCCCCCAAACCCTTAATTGTGTTTTTATTAAAGGGACGGGATGTGTCGCCATGGCGCTAATAGCCGCCAACAGTGCTAATTTGGCCTGTAAGTCACCTGCGAGAGAAAGAGAGGGAGAGAAGGTGGAGACCAAAAGAGAGTGAGAGGAAGAGAGAAGGAGAGAAGGTGGAGACCAAAAGAGAGTGAGAGGAAGAGAGAAGGAGAGGGAGAGAAGGTGGAGACCAAAAGAGAGTGAGAGGAAGAGAGAAGGAGAGGGAGAGAAGGTGGAGACCAAAAGAGAGTGAGAGGAAGAGAGAAGGAGAGGGAGAGAAGGTGGAGACCAAAAGAGAGTGAGAGGAAGAGAGAAGGAGAGGGAGAGAAGGTGGAGACCAAAAGAGAGTGAGAGGAAGAGAGAAGGAGAGGGAGAGAAGGTGGAGACCAAAAGAGAGTGAGAGGAAGAGAGAAGGAGAGGGAGAGATGAGATTAGATTGGTTTAATAGTCATACGTACAGGGTTGCAGATGTAATTACAGCATACAGTGAAATTATTGAGCTCCTAGCTCCATCAATGCAGTGAAATAAAACAATATATATAAATATATATATCTAGAAACAATAATATATTCATATTAAGAACTGCAGCAATTTTAAATGGCCATTGGGGTGGGGGTAGGGTAAATATCCATGGGGGGGATGTACATAGGGGGAGCAGGTAGCTAATTGGTGGTGGCTAGTCAGTAGCCTGATGGTCTGGAGGTAGAAGCTATTGGCCAATCTTACAGTTTTTGTCATGATGCTCCTGTACTGCCCGCTTCTGAGTGATGGAAACGGAGAGAACCGGCCATGGCTCAAGTGACTGGGGTCCCTGATGATCTTCTTGGCCTTTCTGTGACACCTGGTGTTGTAGGTGTCCTGAAGGTCAGGCAGTGTGCACCCAGTGGTGCGTTCAGCTGAGCATACCACCCTCTGTAGCACCTTGTAGTCTATGGCGGGGGAGTTGCCGTACCTGGCTGTGATGTAACCCGACAGTATGCTCTCGATGGTGCTCCTGTAGGGCCCCAGGGGCCCCTGTGAGGGCCCCTGGGGACAAGAGCCGCTGTTGTGCCTTCATCACCATGGTGTGCGTGTGGTTTGATAGTTTCAGCTCCTCAGAGATGTGTACGCAGAGGAACTTGAACTTTTTGACCGTCTCCATGGTGGCCCAGTTGATGAGGATGGGCGCATGCCCAGCCTGGTACCTCCTGAAGTCCACAATCAGCTCCTTTGTTTAGCTGACATTGAGGTTGTTTACCTGGCACCACGCCGAGTGCCTACCTCCTCCCTGTAGGCCACCTCATTGTTGTTGGTAATCAGGCCTAATACTGTCGTGTCGTCAGCAAACTTTATGATGGAGTTGGAGTTGTGTGAGACCACACAGTCGTGGGTATACAGGGAATACAGGAGGGGACTGAGGACTCACCCTTGTGAGGCCCCCATGTTGAGAATCAGTGTCGAGGAGGTAATATTGCCTACCTTCACCACCTGGGGGCGGCCTGTCAGGAAGTCCATAACCCAGTTGCATAGAGAGGAGTTCAGTCCCAGGGCCTTGAGCTTTGTGGTGAGCTTAGAGGGCACAATGGTGTTGATAGGCTGAGCTGTAGTCAATGAACAGCATTTTCACAAATGCATTCCTTTTGTCCAGGTGGGTGAGGGCAGTGTGCAGTTTAATAGCGATTGTGTCGTCCGTGAATCTGTCAGGGTGGTAGGCGAATTGTGTGTCGGAGGGAGGAGCTGATAAGGTTTTTGACTAGCCTCTCGAAGCACTTCATGACGACGGAAGTGAGTGCTATTGGTCTGTAGTCTTTCAGTTCAGTTACTTTCCCTCTCTTGGGCATGCGGCTGATAGTGGACAGAGGGGGAGAGAGATGGAGAGGGGGAGAAAAAGAGATAAAGATAGAAAAGGAGAGAGAAAAATAGACGGGGAGGGAGTGTTTAAACATACCCCAGGCCTTTATACCTCCTCAGTTTGATTATTCACCTGAATGTTTGATCACTGCCACATCAATCCAATGTAACCTATCCGTCAGTAGTCCACGTTCAGGCAAAACTGTGTACCTTTTGTCACTCCAAGGCACCCTTAGGCTTGCATTCTAAATGGAAACCTATTCCCTATATAGTACACTACTTTTGACCAAAGCCCTATGGGCTCAAAAGTGAAGTGCCTTGCAAAAGTATTCATCCCCCTATTTTGTTGCATTACAACCTGTAATTTAAATAGATTTTTATTTGGATTTCATGTAATGGACATACACAAAATAGTCCAAATTGGTGAAGTGAAATGAAAAAAATGACTTGTTTCAAAGAATTCTAAAAAATAAAAAACGGAAAATTGGTGGGGGCATATGTATTCAACCCCTTTGCGATGAAGCCCCTAAATAAGATCTGGTGCAACCAATTACCTTCAGAAGTCACATAATTAGTTAAATAAAGTCCACCTGTGTGCAATCTAAATGTCACATGATCTCAGTTCTGAAAGGCCCCAGAGTCTGCAACACCACTAAGCAAGGGGCACCACCAAGCAAGCAGCACCATGAAGACCAAGGAGCTCTCCAAACAGGTCAGGAACAAAGTTGTGGAGGAGTACAGATCAGGATTGGGTTATAAAAAAAATATCCGAAACTTTGAACATTCCACGGAGCACCATTTCAATCCATTATTAAACCACAACAAATCTGCCAAGAGAGGGCCGCCCACCAAAACTCACGGACCAGGCAAGAAGGGCATTAATCAGACAGGCAACAAAGAGACCAAAGAGATTTGAGTATCTGTCCATAGGACCACTTTAAGCCGTACACTCCACAGAGCTGGGCTTTACGGAAGAGTGGCCAGAAAAAAAGCCATTGCGTAAAGAAAAAAATAAGCAAAACACATTTGGTGTTCGCCAAAAGGCATGTGGGAGACTCCCCAAACATATAGACGAAGGTACTCTGGTCAGATGAGACTAAAATTGTGCTTTTTGGCCATCAAGGAAAACGCTATGTCTGGCGCAAACCCAACACCTCTCATCATCCCGAGAACACCAGCCCCACAGTGAAGCATGGTGGTGGCAGCATCATTCTGTGGGGATGTTTTCATCGGCAGGGACTGGGAAACTGGTCAGAATTGAAGGAATGATTGATGGCGCACAATACAGACAATGACCCTAAGCATACTGCTAAAGCAACACTCGAGTCGTTTAAGTTAAGGGGAAACATTTAAATGTCTTGGAATGGCCTAGTCAAAGCCCAGACCTCAATCCAATTGAGAATCTGTGGTATGATTTAAATATTGCTGTACACCAGCGGAACCCATCCAACTTGAAGGAGCTGGAGCAGTTTTGTCTTGAAGAATGGGCAAAAATCCCAGTGGCTAGTTGTTTCCACGCTTATAGAGACATACCCCAAGAGACTTGCAGCTGTAATTGCTGCAAAAGGTGGCTCTACAAAGTATTGACTTTGGGGGGGTGAATAGTTATACATGCTCAAGTTTTCAGTTTTCTTGTCATGTTCCATGTTTGTTTCACAATAAAAAATATTTTACATCTTCAAAGTGGTAGGCATGTTGTGTAAATCAAATGATACAAACCCCCCAAAAATATATTTTAATTCCAGGTTGTAAGGCAACAAAATAGGAAAAATGCCAAGGGGTGAATACTTTCGCAAGCCACTGTAGTGCACTACATAGGGGATAGGGTGCCATTGCGGATGCAGGCCTGGTCTCAACGTGCCAGAGAACATCATATGAAAACATCATATGAAAGAGAACATCATATGAAACACCTGCATAGAGGGAATGTGTTTGTGAACCATTTTATTCTTCATCAACAGCAATAAAATAACCAACTTTATATGGATGATGCTAGCTAACTTATTTTTTTGGAAGACAGAATGTTCAGATATTGATTGTTGTTGTTGCTGTTGTTGTTGTTGTTGTTGACATGCATGTGCCCACCACTCACCAGCCCAACTCTTTTCTCTTTGTTTCCCTGCAGGCGGACCCCCAGGGGCAGGACATAGCCATCCGGCCCTTCCTGGAACACTGTGAGAACACACATATGACCATTTGGCTGGGGATTGTCTACGCTTACAAGGGCCTGCTTATGGTGAGTAAGGAGAGAGACTGTGGTGTGTGTGCGCGTGTGCGTGTGCGTGTGTGTGTATGCGCGCGCGTCCATCGATACCTACAAAGGACTACTCATGATTAGGGAGGTAGTCTGTGAGAAGCAGGGAAGGAAGAGTTGGTGGCTGTTATCTTCATCAACACACTCCAACATGTGTTTATCATGCTCATGGTTTAATGATAGAGAGTTCAATAGCAAGTTCTCTGCCACACCCAAAGCACACATATGTTAAATATATCTGTGTCTACATACATGTTTGTTAGATGTCGATTTCATCTGGCATAGAGCAAATTCTATTATTCTATCTGAATACTGGGGTATTTACACATAGACAAATAGCACATGGCCTGGCCTTGACTTTGCATTAGTGTATATATATGAAACTGGGTTCGTTGATAGATTACCGACAATGAACTTGTCCTTTATTAAAGACACCGTGAGAAAGAGAACCATGACTGTTCTCTCCCCAACTATATAAGAGTGCTACCATTCTGTAGTGACTAGGTTCCTCATGAGGTGAGCCCCTCACTGCCACCACCTTGTGTGTGTGTGTGTGTGTGTGTGTGTGTGTGTGTGTGTGTGTGTGTGTGTGTGTGTCACACACACCATTCCTCCAAGAAGATCTCCCAGTGACGTAGTTCACCGAGCCCCTCCAGAAGCCCATGGTTTCTAAATTAAATGTGACATCTTTGAAAACGTTCTTCTTCCCTTCGGCTGGCGTGTTTGAATACCTTAACTTAACTAGCCTAGACTGTAAATAATTCAGCCTTTAAGTCCACTTTAAGTCCAGAGAGAACAGACAGAGGGAGAGAGTTGAAGAGAGAGAGGGTGGGATGAGGAAGAGAGTGAGAGAGGGGTGTGGGCTAAAGAGAAAGAAAGAAAGAGGGATGAAGCCAAAGAATGGTAAAGACAGTGAGAGTAAAACAAAAAGAGAAAGAGAGAAGAGACAGAGGGAGAGCACAGCGACAGAAAGAAAGAGAGACAAGACAGAGGGTGATCACAGGGACAGAAAGAAAGAAAGTGTCACGTCCTGACCAGTAAAGGGGTCATTTGTCATTGTAGTATGGTCAGGGCGTGGCAAGGGGTGTTGTTTTTGTGTGTTTTGGGGTTGGTTTATTTAAAGGGGATTTGTTCTAGTTTTCATTTTCTATGTTCGTTTTCTATGTATGGCCGAGTATGGTTTCCAATCAGAGGCAGGTGTCTTTCGTTGTCTCTGATTGGAAGCCATACTTAGGCAGCCCTTTTTTCCTTTGGATTTGTGGGTGGTTGTTTTCTGTACAGCCTGTGTGCCTTACAGAACTGTTTCGTCATTTGTTTATTTTGTTTGAGTGTTCTCTTTAAATAAAGAAGGAAGATGAGCACTATACCCGCTGCACCTTGGTCTGTCCCTTACGACGCTTGTGAAAGAAAGCAAGAAAGAAAGAAAGAAAGAAGAGACAGAGGGATAGCACAGGGACAGAAAGAACGAGAGAAGAGAGATGGAGATCACAGGGATAGAGAGACGAGACAGAGGATGAGCACAGTTAAGAAAGAAAGAGAGAAGAGAGAGGGAGATCACAGGGACACAAAGAAAGAGAGACGAGACAGAGGGAGAGCACAGAGACAGAAGGAAAGAGAGAAGAGACAGAGGGAGAGCACAGAGACAGAAGGAAAGAGAGAAGAGACAGAGGGAGAGCACAGAGACAGAAGGAAAGAGAGAAGAGACAGAGGGAGAGCACAGAGAGAAGAAAAGAGAAGAGACAGACGGAGAGCACAGAGACAGATAGAAAGAGAGAAGAGACAGAGGGAGAGCACAGAGAGAAGAAAAGAGAAGAGACAGACGGAGAGCACAGAGACAGATAGAAAGAGAGAAGAGACAGAGGGAGAGCACAGAGACAGATAGAAAGAGAGAAGAGACAGAGGGAGAGCACAGAGACAGATAGAAAGAGAGAAGAGACAGACGGAGAGCACAGAGACAGATAGAAAGAGAGAAGAGACAGAGGGAGAGCACAGAGACAGATAGAAAGAGAGAAGAGGGAGAGGGAGAGCACAGAGACAGAAGGAAAGAGAGAAGAGACAGACGGAGAGCACAGAGACAGATAGAAAGAGAGAAGAGACAGAGGGAGAGCACAGAGAGAAGAAAAGAGAAGAGACAGACGGAGAGCACAGAGACAGATAGAAAGAGAGAAGAGACAGAGGGAGAGCACAGAGACAGATAGAAAGAGAGAAGAGACAGAGGGAGAGCACAGAGACAGATAGAAAGAGAGAAGAGACAGAGGGAGAGCACAGAGAGAAGAAAAGAGAAGAGACAGACGGAGAGCACAGAGACAGATAGAAAGAGAGAAGAGACAGAGGGACAGAAAATTAGACACATGGGGTGACAGACTTCAAAGGTCTTGTGTCTGAGACAAAACTGGGACATGACAACAGTAGGAGCAGCATCTGAGCGTTGAGTCATCATCTCTCTATGGCACACACACACACACACACACACACACACACACACACACACACACACACACACACACACACACACACACACACACACCTATTCATCATCTGTGACGACTTCTCCTGTAATGCTGCTACTTGTCATTTTAGTTTAAGACTCATTAACACTTCAATAAAACTATCCCACTCTACAGTGCTTAACTCCTACATTATTCATTAGAATGTTGAGAGACACGGGGTTCTGTTCTGGAGTACTCCATGAAGTGAACACTCTCAGAAAAGAACCCCTTTATGACCCCAAAATCAAAAGGCTTTCTAAGTTTACATTCAATACTGCTGTGTGCTATAGGGTGCTGTAGGTCACTTTAGATGGTATGATTCATGTATTTTATGTACATAATGAGCTGTCTCTATATCACGACTGAATTCTGAGTACTGGACATATTGTACAATAGCTATTTACCTTACTAGGCCTATACAATACATCCATGTTTATCTTTTATTCTCTCTTCTGTTTTCTTTTCACCTCGCCTTCTCCTCCTCTCCTATTCTTCTCTCCTCTCGTCCTGCCATCTCCTCCCCTCTCTTCTGACTTTCCTGTTTCTCTCCTCTCGTCCTACTGTCCTCTTCTCCTCTCTCTCCTCTTTCCTCTTCTCTCCTTTTCTCCTCTCCTCTCCTCTTCTCTATTCCAACCCTTCTGTCCTATCCTCTCCCTTCTCCTCCAGTTGTTTGGTTGTTTCCTGGCCTGGGAGACGAGGAATGTGAGCATCCCGGCCCTGAATGACAGCAAGTACATCGGGATGAGTGTGTACAACGTGGGCATCATGTGTATCATCGGGGCGGCCGTGTCCTTCCTCACGCGAGACCAGCCCAATGTGCAGTTCTGCATCGTGGCTCTGGTCATCATCTTCTGCAGTACGATCACTCTCTGTCTGGTGTTTGTGCCAAAGGTAAGGACAACAGGAAATAGCAGTGGCACTTCCTGTCCATCCAAGGGGCATGAACTGTAGAACAAACTATACTGAACAAAAATATAAACGCAACATGCAAAGTGTTGGTCCCATGTTTCATGAGCTGAAATAAAACATTCCAGAAATGTTCCATACGCATAAAAAGCGTATTTCTCTCAAATGTTGTGCACAAATTTGTTTACATCCCTGTTAGTAAGTATTTCTCCATTGCCAAGATAATCCATCCACTTGACAGGTGTGGCATATAAAGAAGCTGATTAAACAGCATGATCATTACACAGGTGCATCTTGTGCTGGGGACAATAAAAGGCCACTTTAAAATGTGCAGTTTTGTCACACAACACAATGCCACAGATTTCTCAAGTTTTGAGAGAGTGTGCCATTGGCATCTTCACCTGCGGGATCGTCTGAGACCAGCCACCTGGACAGCTGATGAAACTGAGGAGTATTTATGTCTGTATTAAAGCTCTTTTGTGGGGAAAAACAAATTCTGTTTGGCTGTGAATGGCTCCCTAGTGGGTGGGCCTGTGCTCCCACCCAGGTCTGTGCCCCTGCCCAGTCATGTGAAATCCATAAATTAGGGCCTAATGATTTCCTTACATGAACTGTAACTCAGTAAAATCGTTGAAATTGTTGCATTTTGCGTTTATATATTTGTTCAGTAAAGATTCAACCACTCTAAGAGTACTCTCAGAAAGTATAATGTTAATGATTATATGAACTACTTTCCCTTGTATTTAAAACATTAAAATGTGAGTGAGTAAGTGTAACATGATACCAGAGGAGGAATGGGATGTGACACTTTAACCTGTCCTTCTAAGCCACTCTCCTTTATTATAACAACTTGCAGTTCATCACGATGAGGACCAATCCGGACGCTGCTACTCAGAATCGGAGGTTAAAGTTCAATACGAACCAGAAGAAAGAGGACTCCAAGATGTCCACGTCAGTGACGAGTGTGAACCAGGCCAACACGTCCAGACTGGACGGCCTGCAGAGCGACAACCACCGCCTCCGCATGAAGATAACAGAGGTGACGTCATCGTGATGTTGTCTTGTGTCACGTCATGTTTCATGAAGAGGGCAAGGAGTCATTCCCCACCACATGACCTGACCTGTTACCTACATTTAGTACCCAGAACTTTCCCTGGTCAACTTTACATGGTCAGAAAAAACTCCTGGCCCTGTTGATGAAGATCATTGTGACCAGATTGACACCCTGTTTTTTAGGATTTAC
Organism: Salmo trutta; assembly: GCF_901001165.1. Classification (NCBI taxonomy): domain Eukaryota; kingdom Metazoa; phylum Chordata; class Actinopteri; order Salmoniformes; family Salmonidae; genus Salmo; species Salmo trutta. Next base: position 16,872,920 of record NC_042992.1, read on the forward strand.
TGTATCTAAAGTATGGTATTTTTCATTGGTAAGAGTAACAGAGGTCACACCGTACACAAACCGGCCGTGCGCAAATTGATTTTGTCCCACCACACCAAACGTGATCATGACACACAGGTTAAAATATCATAACAAACTTTGAACCAGATTCATTTGGGGACAGGTCGAAAAGCATTAAACATTTATGGCAAATAAGTTAGTTACCTTGCAGTTACTAGCTAATTTGTCCTATTTAGCTAGCTTGCTGTTGCTAGCTAATTTGTCCTGAATAAACGTTGAGTTGTTATTTTACCTGAAATGCACAAGGTCCTCTACTCCGACAATTAATCCACACATAAAACGGTCAACTGAATCATTTCTAGTCATCTCTCCTCCTTCCAGGCTTTTTCTTCTTTAGACTTTAGATGGCAATTGGCATCTAACTTTCATAGTTACTACGATGACCGACGGAACGGGGTATCTGCTTCTATAAACCAATGAGGAGACCGCGTTCAGCGTCACAAATACAACTGAATTCTATTTTAGCGCTTGGCAACGCAGACACTCGTTGGCGAGCAGAGCAGTGTGGGTGCATGTTAGAGCCTGCCTCATCTCTAATAGGCCCTGTCTGTCAGTAGCACCATCTTGTCACAACTATACAGTGTATCCTCCTTTCTACTTTCGTTTAAATTTATGTTTTGTGTTTTTGATGTTGAATGTCATGAGGAGAAATCTAATGCCAATCACTTTTCCAGAAGTCTCTCTGTGATGCATTTCACTATATCTAATCCCTTCGAGCAGTGTAAGAGTAGCCGTTGCCCTTCTAGTTGTTCCTAGAGCCTCTCTAGAAGTACAATGGAGTTGAATAGAAAATGTTTCTTTATGATCTGTCCTTGCTGCTTTTTTCCTATCACTGTTTAACAACTCTATTTTAACAATTTAACACTATTTTAACCCCTTAAACACTATTTTAACCCCTTAGCCCCTTTTAACTCATTTTGTCTGTGCAGTTGGATAAGGAACTGGAGGAGGTGACCATGCAGCTGCAGGACACCCCAGAGAAGACCCCGTACATCAAGCAGAACCACTACGGAGACGTCAACAACATCCTCAGCATACGCAACTTTACCGACGGCAAAGGTGACAGACCGCTGCTACTTATGTATACACTTCTACAGCATTACCTCCCACATTTAAACAGACACACCTCTGTCATCCTGGACTGCTGCTGACTCACTCACTGTCTACACATGATTCTCTCTGAAGAGTTGAACACTATCTGTCCACCTCATACAGTACGTACAGCAAGCTTTTAATTGTTACTCTAGTTTCTTGTCTGCTATCTATGATACCGGGCTACTATCTGTGTGTCTGAGAGCTTCAGGTTCCTCGGTGTCCACATCACTAAAGATCTATTATGGTCCACATGACAACACAGTTGTGAATAGGGCACGGCAACACCTCTTCCCCCTCAGGAGGATAAAAATAATTGTCATGGCACCTCGGATCCTCAAACAGTTCTACAGCTGCACCATCGAGAGCATCCTGACTGGTTGCATCACCGCCTGATATGGCAACTGCTCGGCATCCGACCCCAAGGCTTTACAGAGGGCAGTGCGTACAGCCCAGTACATCACTGGGGCCAAGCTTCCTGCCATCCAGGACCTCTATACTAGGCGGTGTCAGAGGAAGGCCCTAACAATTGCCAAAGACGCCAGCCACCCTAGTCATAGACTGTTCTCTCTGCTGCCTCACGGCAACCAGTATCTGGGTGCCAAGTCTAGGTCCAAGTGGCTTCTTAACAGCTTCTACCCCCAGCCATAAGACTGCTGAACAGTTAATCAAATGGCTACGCGGACTATTTGCTTTGAACAGACTTTTGTACTCACTCTCTTGCGCTGGCTCTATGCACACTCACTGGACTCTACCCACACACACACATACTACACTGACACTCCAACACACACACACACACACACACACACACACACACACACACACACACACACACACACACACACACATACACACACACACACACACACACACATGCATATTGATGCCACATACACACACCCTCACACAGACACACCTTCATACTCTTCACATACAGTTGAAGTCGGAAGTTTACATACACCTTAGCCAAATACATTTAAACTCAGTTTTCACAATTCCTGACATTTAATCCTAGTAAAAATGCCCTGCCTTAGGTCAGTTAGGATCACCATTTTATTTTAAGAATGTGAAATGTCCGAATAATTGTAGAGAGAATGATTTATTTCAGATTTTATTTCTTTCATCACATTCCCAGTGGGTCAGAAGTTTACATACACTCAATTAGTATTTGGTAGCATTGCCTTTAAATTGTTTAACTTGGGTCAAACGTTTCAGGTAGCCTTCCACAAGCTTCCCACAATAAGTTGGGTGAATTTTGGCCCGTTCCTCCTGACAGAGCTGGTGTAACTGAGTCAGGTTTGTAGGCCTCCTTGCTCGCACACACGTTTTCTGTTCTGCCCACCAGTTTTCTTTAGGATGAGGTCAGGGCTTTGTGATGGCCCCTCCAATACCTTGACTTTGTTGTCCTTAAGCCATTTCGCCACAACTTTGGAAGTATGCGTGTGGTCATTGTCCATTTGGAAGACCCATTTGCGACCAAGCTTTAACTTCCTGACTGATGTCTTGAGATGTTGCTTCAATATATCAAAATAATTTTCCTCCCTCATGATGGCATCTATTTTGTGAAGTGCACCAGTCCCTCCTGCAGCAAAGCACCCCCACAACATGATGCTGCCACCTCGTGCTACACGGTCGGGATGGTGTTCTTCGGCTTGCAAGCATCCCCCTTTTTCCTCCAAACATAACGATGGTCATTATGGCCAAACAGTTCTATTTTTGTTTCATCGGACCAGAGGACATTTCTCCAAAAAGTACGATCTTTGTCCCCATGTGCAGTTGCAAGCTGTAGTCTGGCTTTTTTATGGTGGAGCAGTGGATTCTTCCTTGCTGAGCGGCCTTTCAGGTTAAGTCGATATAGGACTCATTTTACTGTGGATATAGATACTTTTGTACCTGTTTCCTCCAGCATCTTCACAAGGTCCTTTGCTGTTGTTCTGGGATTGATTTGCACTTTTCGCACCAAAGTACGTTTATCTCAGAACCCGTCTCCTTCCTGAGCGGTATGACGGCTGTGTGGTCCCATGGTGTTTATACTTGCATACTATTGTTTGTACAGATGCACGTGGTACCTTGAGGCGTTTGAAAATTGCTCCCAAGGATGAACCAGACTTGTAGAGGTCTACAATGTTTTTTCTGAGGTCTTGGCTGATTTCTTTTGATTTTCCCATGATGTCAAGCAAAGAGGCACTGAGTTTGAAGGTAGGCCTTGAAATACATCCACAAGTACACCTCCAATCGACTCAAATGATGTCAGTTAGCCTATCAGAAGCTTCTGAATCCATGACATAATTTTCTGGAATTTTCCAAGCTGTTTAAAGGCACAGTCAACTTAGTTGTGAATTATAAGTGAAATAATCTGCAAACAATTGTTGGAATAAATACTTGTGTCATGCACAAAGTAGATGTCCTAACCGACTTGCCAAAACCATAGTTTGTTAACAAGAAATTTGTGGAGTGGTTGAAAAATGAGTTTTAATGACTCCAATCTAAGTGTATGTAAACTTCCAACTTCAACTGTATACACTGCTGCTACTCTGTTTATTATCTATCCTGATTGCCTAGTCCCTTTTACCCCTACCTACATGTACATAATGCCTCAATTACCTCAACTACCTTGTACCCCTGCACATTGACTCGGTACCGGTACTCCTTGTATATAGCCTTGTTATTGTTACTATTTAAAAAATATTTTACACTGCATTGTTGGGAAAGGACTCGTAGGTAAGCATTTCAAGGTAAAGTTGTGTTCGGCATGTGACAAATAACATTTTATTTGATTTTGATATCTTGATGACAACTACACCACAGTGCCTCTAGTAGTTCTGAACTACAGTAACCCAACCCCAAGTTTGCTGATTATTCAATGATAAGCTTCTGTTCAGAATGCAGGCTGACAGACAGATGTATAATGGGTCAGTATATTCACCATAAGGATTCAGCCACTTCATAGAGCAATCCACCACAGGCATATCTCTGCCTGAGAATCCTCATCACTCCTCTAACTGCAGCCATCAGTATTCATGAAACGTCCTGGACTAAACGCTGTGAATGAGTGGCTGTTATGAGTACGACACGGTGTCAGCAGAGATTACAATCACAACTAAGCACGGGCAACACTTTCCGTAGACCATGAATATTCATCAGCACATGGTGTGGCCTGGTGGTGGTTGAGCGGTGGGGTTGACTGACACAAGGACCATGGCACCCATATTAGGAATTCCCTCAGTTGAATTCCCCCAGTTGAACACGGCAGAGTTTGGTCTGACATTTGAGGAATCTATGAATGCCATAGAGGCTCTGGAAAATAACACAGAACAAGGTTATTGCTCAGGAGGTAGTGACTTCACAGTAAATTGCACTTGCACTTTGACACCGTCCCACCGACACTTTTTTCAGAGGTGGGTTTATGCATTTTTCTTTATCTCAACAGGAATATACAGTGAATCGCTCATATGCTAACAAGTCCATATGAATCCATTATGCTATGTTCACATATGTCACGACTTCCGCCGGAGTCGGTCCCTCTCCTTGTTCGAGCGGCGCTCGGCGGTTGACGTCACCGGCCTTCTAGCCATCGCCGATCCACTTTTCATTTTCCATTTGTTTTGTCTTTGTTTTCTACACACCTGGTTTCAATTCCCCCATTACATGTTCATTATTTAACCCTCTGGTTTCCCTCATGTTTGTGTGCGTGTTTGTTCTATTGTTCAGGCTGTTACTGACAGCTGGTATTTTGTTTCCGGGTTTTGTTATTACGCCCATTTATTTCGGGGTACCGGTATTTTTCCCGCACCGTAGTATTGTGTTTATACTGGTTTTATCTTGTATTAAATACCTTGACCACACATCTCAGCTCTCCTGCGCCTGACTCCTTTCACCAGTTACCCACAGTCTTGACAACATGTCCACTCCATTAGCCTTATCTAAGAGAAAAGAAGTACAAGGAGGCATCTTTCTTCCATCAGAGGGAGGTTATTTTTATCAAAATAGTTTCCACCTCCTCTTTAGATGCATATTGAGGACACAATGCAGTGGTGTGATCTTCGAATCAGGTTAATGTTATGCTAAGAGGTTCAAATCTGGGACAACTGAAGAGGAAGAAATTGACTCAAAAGGGGATCATTTTGGTCGTCTCCAGGTGCTGTTTGAAAGACTGATAAGGCTGTTTACTTTGATTCCAACTATGTTCACACTCTCTGTCTGTCTCCCACGGTGATGACTCTGTTCCCCCCTGGACTGAAATATTTCCCACAACATCATGAAGCACAGCAGTCTCTCTCTCTCTCCTCATTTCTCTCTGTTCATCTCACTCTTGCCTCTCTCTCTTTCTCTCACTCTCTTTCTCTCACTATCTCTCTCTCTCTCTCTAACTATGCTACCAGCATGTGTTGAACTCATAGAACAGAAGTGTTTTCTGTTTGTTTGGCCCTTTGATGTAATTCTCAACAGATATTGTATCAGAAAATTGAAGCTGTAACAGACACATTAAGATTTCTAAAATCTTGAGTCAATATTTTCATACTTAGCATTTTTTTTGAGAGTGCTTGACATGCATTGTGTAATGATACAGTGACTGATGGCATGACATCCTTCAGTGGCCTTAGCTTCTCAGGTGTTTTTATCTGAACTAAGGAGAGAGGACATATACAGTGGTGGCATACCAAATGGCACCCTATTCCCTTTATAGCAGTGGTATTCAAACTTTTTTGCAAGAATATGTCAAGACCCCACCACACCCCAAATCTAATGGCATAACCTTAAAATCTGTCAATTTTGATTTTACATCAACAAATAACCTTCAATTCATTATAATTTCATTAAACCAATAAATACATTTACTCAATAACGTTTAATTTTTGAACCTATCTTTCTCAGAAACGTTTGTATATTCTCATTTACTATAATCTGCAATCTAATTTTTTGTGTGTACATTTTGGTGACCCCACTGCAGTTCCCCCATGATCCGAAACGTTGAATACCACTACTATATAGTGCATGACTTTTGGAGTCCTATTGGGTCCTGGTCAAATGTAGTGCACTATATAGGGAGTCATTTTGTAGCATAGCGTTACAGCCTGTTTGCTGTGCCATCTCTCCATGTCTTTGCAGAGGGGGAGAAATCGATACTGAAGAATCATCTTGAGCAGAAGCCTCAGGCGCAGTGGGGCTCCATGGACCCTTCCAGAATAAACAGAGGTCCTCTGGAGGATATCAACTCACCTGAACAGTGAGTTGTCCTCAAAACATCTCCCTCCTCCTAATTCATTTTTTCTTCTTCCTGTTGACTTTTTCAACAAACTATACATCAGATATATTGTTACCACCAGCAGCACTGCATGGCAGTTGTTCTGGTACCAGCTCTGTCTGAGATTCCTATAGATTGGAAAGCTGCTACGGTCATCCCCCTCTTCAAAGGGGGAGACACTCTAAACCCAAACTGTTACAGACCTATATTTATCCTACCCTACCTTTCTAAAGTCTTCGAAAGCCAAGTTAACAAACAGATCACCGACCATTTCAAATCCCACCGTACCTTCTCTGATATGCAATCTGGTTTCCAAGTGAATCATGGGTGTACCTGAGCCACACTCAAGGTCCTAAACGATATCATAACCACCATCGATAAAAAACAATACTGTGCAAACGTCTTCATCGACCTGGCCAAGGCTTTCGACTCTGTCAATCACCGCATTCTTATCGGCAGACTCAACAGCCTTGGTTTCTCAAATGACTGCCTCGCCTGGTTCACCAACTACTTCTCAGATAGAGTTCAATGTGTCAAATCGGAGGGCCTGTTGTCCGGACCTCTGGCAGTCTCTATGGGGATGCCACAGGGTTCAATTCTTGGACCGACTGTTTTCTCTGTATACATCAATGATGTCGCTCTTGCTGCTGGTGATTCTCTGATACACCTCTACGCAGACGACACCATTCTGTATACTTCAGGCCCTTCTTTGGACACTGTGTTAACAAACCTCCAGACGAGCTTCAATGCCATACAACTCTCCTTCCGTTGCCTCCAACTGCTCTTAAATGCAGTAAAACTAAATGCATGCTTTCAACCGATCGCTGCCCGCACCCGCCCGCCCGTCTAGCATCACTACTCTGGACGGTTCTGACTTAGAATATGTGGACAACTACAAATACCTAGGTGTCTGGTTAGACTGTAAACTCTCCTTCCAGACTCACATTAAGCATCTCCAATCCAAAGTTAAATCTAGTATCGGCTTCCTATTTTGCAACAAAGCCTCCTTCACTCATGCTGCCAAACATACCCTCGTAAAACTGACTATCCTACCGATCCTTGACTTCGGCGATGTCATTTACAAAATAGCCTCCAACACTCTACTCAGCAAATTGGATATTGTCTATCACAGTGCCATCCGTTTTGTCACCAAAAGCCCCATATAATACCCACCACTGCGACCTGTATGCTCTCGTTGGCTGGCCCTCGCTACATATTCGTCGCCAAACCTACTGGCTCCAGGTCATCTATAAGTCTTTGCTAGGTAAAGCCCCGCCTTCTCAGCTCACTGGTCACCATAGCAGCACCCACCCGTAGCATGCGCTCCAGCAGGTATATTTCACTGGTCATCCCCAAAGCCAACACCTACTTTGGCCGCCTTTCCTTCCACTTCTTTGCTGCCAATGACTGGAACAAATTGCAAAAAAATAGCCCACCCAACTACCTCATCCCCATATTGTTATTTATTTTTTTTGCTCCTTTGCACCCCAGTATCTCTACTTGCACATTCATCTTCTGCACATCTATCACTCTAGTGTTTAATTGCTAAATTGTAATTATTTTGCCACTATGGCCTATTTATTGCCTTACCTCCCTGATCTTACTACATTTGCACACACTGCATATAGTTTTTGTATTGTGTTATTGACTGTACGTTTGTTTATCCCATGTGTAACTCTGTGTTGTTTGTGTCGCACTGCTTTGTCTGCTTTATCTTGGCCAGGTCGCAGTTGTAAATGAGAACTTGTTCTTAACTGGTCTACCTGGTTAAATAAAGGTGAAATTTTAAAAAATACAGAAAAGATGGACCAATATAAGGACCCTGTCACGTTCGTCGTAAGGATGGGACCAAAACGCAGCTTGAATGTGAATTCTCATCTTCTGTATTTAGAAGAAAACCAAAATAAACACTTATTACAAAACAACAACGAAAAAACAGTCCTGTGAGGCACACAGCTACACACGGAACAACTACCCACAAAAACCAATGAAAAAACACCCCTATTAAATAGGACCTTCAATTAGAGGCTACGAGGAACAGCTGCCTCCAATTGAAGGTCAAACCAATAAACTAAACATAGAAATAGAAAACTAGAATGAACATAGAAATATACTAACATAGAACATTTAACCAAAAACCCCGAAACACATAAAACAAACACCCCCTGCCACGTCCTGACCAAACTACAATAACAAATAACCCCTTTACTGGTTAGGACGTGACAGACCGAATCATCTTTCTTTCTTCACACACACTATGTTTTACTATCCTTGTGGGGACCAAACAATTGATTCCCATTCAAAATGCCAACTTTTTAAATACTTGAGGTAGTCGACTATAATTTATATAGATTTTCAACTAAAATGCAACTATTTTATTTGATATTCAAATGCAGGTCTCAGAAAAACAAAGAATATTTGAAAGTATTTTGAATAACTCTCAGTAAACCAAATAATGTTTGAAGGAATTTGAATACAAAAAAATATACTTGATGGCTGCCAAATATTTGATGAAGAACCAAAAACTACAACAGTTAGTTGAATTAGTCAAAATATATGATCATAAGCACATGGTTTGTAGGGCTCTAAGATATGAATCTTAATATAGCCTGTAGCCTAGAATTAAATACACGAGGGACATGGAATCACCTCAAATTACAGTAAACCAGGTTTGCAGCTTCAAAAGAACAAACAAATATATTTTTATAATGTGTGACATAATACAGTAACACTTGACACCAGCCATACTTGGTGTCAAAGTGGTTTCTGTATAGCACTTTGTGACATCGGCTGATGTAAAAAGGGCTTTAGAAATAAATGTGATTGATTGATGGATGGATAATAGCATTCAAGTGACTTTCAAAAATATTTTTCTTTAGGAATTGCAATAATCTATCTACTACTACTACTACTACAAAGGTAGATCATTCAAGTGATGTTCACCATGTTTAAAAAAAATGTGTAGTAACTGTGATTATAACAATAGCAACATTGTTGTTACGTAGGACTTTGAAATGTCTTTATAATCGCATAATAATGTTATTACGTAAGTGTAATGAAGAACAGTCACTATTCCTGTGCAGCAGTGTTACCTTTCCTGTCTCGCCTCCAGACTGTAGTCAGTGCAGCTCAGGGGAGCCTTCACTTGCTAGCTCCAGGGCCAGAGCAATTTATGGATGCTCTGGGGTAATTCCGACATTTCGGGATCTTATCCGCTGCTAATGACGAATTAGTCTGGAATTCCTATGAAGTAGTTGACACATTTATTAAACTTGTAGACCATGTGAGGTAGTCTGAATGGCAAAATAAAATACTGGGCTAGCGGAGCAAAAAGAGCGTGGCTCACAGTTCGGCTGCAGCTTCGCCACCACCACAATAGCATCAAAAACTATAGTTAACTTACTACGTTACCCATAATGCACTTTGATGTTTTAAAGCTATACCCCTACTTTACCAACAGTAGTTACAAAAACTCTCAGCTCATTGCTAGGCAATCAAAATGCTATTTGAAAATAAGGGAGAGACGCACACTCTAGGAGCTCACATACAAAAATGTAATGTCCAACGTTTCGACAGGCAAGCTATCTTCATCAGCGTATGATCACAAACACTGTGAGATGACTTGTTTATATAGTGTCAAAAGACACACAGGTGTCTGTGGCCTAATATCATTGGTTAGATCAAAATGCTATTACCAAAGTATTATGTAACAACATGCTAATAAAATGTTTTCTCCAAAAGTAAGTACAGTTTTATTACACAGGCACAATAACTGTAATGTTAAGTGTCACTGAGAATGCTACAGTAACAGTAACAAAATATGTCTATTAAGTCTTGAAAGGAAAGAAAATATCCCAAAACTGCCTTCTTGAATCAAATACAGCCAAGGTAGATTGAAAATCATGTTAGTTTGTATTCTGAGTAAACTATCCCTTTAAAGATGGTATAGTGTGAGTTTGAAACAAGAACACTTATCTGTACAAAATATAATTGGTTTGACTTAATTATGTAAACCTGAAGCGATGGACATTCAGGAGAATGAACATTTACAAAATGTTCAGCTATAAATGTATTGTATCAGGTATCAAGGTAAGACCCAAGTGCAGACTGTGTGAAGTAACAATGTTTATTGTAACAACAGGGGCAGGCAAATGCCAGGTCAAGGCAGGCAGGGGTCGATAATCCAGAGTAGGAGCAAAGGTACAGGACGGCAGGCAGGCTCAGGGTCAGGCAGAGTGGTCAGGCAGGTGGACACAGGGTCAGGACCTGCAAGGTTCAAAAACCAGGAGGACATTGAAAAAGAGGGTCTGGGAAAAGACAGTAGCAGACAAGACAAAACGCTGGTAAGCTTGACAAACAAGACGACCTGCCCAAGACAGACAGAAAACACAGATATAAATACCCAGAGGATAAGTGGGGAAGATGGGTGACACCTGGAGGGGGTGGAGAGAAGCAGAAGGACAGGTGAAACAGATGAGGGTGTGACAGTATTGTGTGTAGATCAAGTGAATAATTTAATTCCAAAACGTTATATATCAATGTTCAGAAGTATTTGTAAATTAGCTTTTAATGTTAACAGTTTTTTTCATGGTTGTTCAATGAGAAGACATATTTGTTTAAAATCTATCACTTTATGGTTTCCTTTCAAAGACAAATAATCATGTTTTACTGCAAAATGCTATATATCCGGTTCACTCTCAGAGAAGTAAGTAGTACTGCTATGTCTTACACAGTCAAATGTAACAAATAGCAAAACATTTTTAAAGAAATGTACAAATGATACATTTGTGACATCAATATTATTGTATTTTTTATCAATACAGTAATATGAGATCTGTGTGTCAAGAAGAAGTGCGGCTTGGCTGGGTTGTGTTTCGGAGGACGCACGGCTCTCAACCTTCATCTCTTCTGAGATGAAGGTTGTACGGGAGTTGCAGCGATGAGACAAGACTGTTACTACCAATTGGATACCACGAAATTAGGGAGAAAAAGGGGTAAAAGAAAGAAAATATATACAGTGCCTTGCAAAAGTATTCAACCTGTAATTTAAATTTATTTTTATTTGGATTTCATGTAATGGACAAAATAGTTCAAATTGGTGAAGTGAAATAAAAAAAATACTTGTTTAAAAAATATATATATTTTTTTAAACGGAAAAGTGGTGCGTGCATATGTATTCACTCCCTTTGCTATGAAGCCCCTAAATAAGATCTGGTGCAACCAATTACCTTCAGAAGTCACATAATTAGTTAAATAAAGTCCACCGTGTGCAATCTAAGTGTCACATGATCTGTCACATGATCTCAGTATATATACACCTGTTCTGAAAGGCCCCAGAGTCTGCAACACCACTAAGCAAGGGGCACCACCAAGCAAGCGGTACCATGAAGACCAAGGAGCTCTTCAAACAGGTCAGGGACAAAGTTGTGGAGAAGTACAGATCAGGGTTGGGTTATAAAAAAATATCAGAAACTTTGAACATCCCATGGAGCACCATTAAATCCATTATTAAAAAATGAAAAGAATATGGCACCACAACAAACCTGCCAAGAGAGGGCCGCCCACTAAAACTCACAGACCAGGCAAGGAAGGCATTAATCAGAGAGTCAACAAAGATACCAAAGATAACCCTGAAGGAGCTGCAAAGCTCCACAGCGGAGATTGGAGTATCTGTCCATAGGACCACTTTAAGCATACACTCCACAGAGCTGGGCTTTACGGAAGAGTGGCCAGAAAAAAAGCTATTGCTTAAAGAAAAAAAATAAGCAAACACGTTTGGTGTTCGCCAAAAGGCATGTGGGAGACTCCCCAAACATATGGAAGAAGGTACTCTGGTCAGAGGAGACTAAAATTGAGCTTTTTGGCCATCAAGGAAAACGCTATGTCCAACATCTCTCATCACCCCAAGAACCTCATCCCCACAGTGAAGCATGGTGGTGGCGCCATCATGCTGTGGGGAAGCTTTTCATCGGCAGGGACTGGGAAATACAGGGAAATACTTGAGGGAAACCTGTTTCAGTCTTTCCAGAGATTTGAGACTGGGACCGAGGTTCACCTTACAGCAAGACAATGACCCTAAGCATACTGCTAAAGCAACACTCGAGTGGTTTAAGGGGAAACATTTACATGTCTTGGAATGGCCTAGTCAAAGCCCAGACCTCAATTCAATTGAGAATCTGTGGTATGACTTAAAGATTGCTGTACACCAGCGGAACCCATCCAACTTGAAGGAGCTGGAGCAGTTTTGCTTTGAAGAATGGGCAAAAATCCCAGTGGTTAGATGTGCCAAGCTTATAGAGACATACCCCAAGAGACTTGCAGCTTCAATTGCTACAAAAGGAGGCTCTATAAAGTATTGACTTTGGGGGGGGGGGGGGTGAATGGTTATGCACGCTCAAGTTTTCATTTTTTTTGTATTATTTCTTGTTTGTTTCACAATAAAAAATATTTTGCATCTTCAAAGTGGTAGGTATGTTGTGTAAATCAAATGATACAAACCCCCCAAAAATCTATTTTTATTCCAGGTTGTAAGGCAACAAAATAGGAAAAATGCCAAGGGGGGGGTGAATACTTTCGCAAGCCACTGTATATATAAAAGAATAAGATAGCTAGGTGAGACAACCACATCAAAGTCAATATACTGGATACAAACATTCCATTTCAGCTAAGTAATGGATATATAGCATTTTGCAACAAAACCCATTTTAATACACATCTATGCGTTAAGAATCTGAGAACAATGATATTTTACACACACATGAATTTACCCGTAAGCAATACATTCTGATCAAAAAACACTAATGTGAAAAATCTGTGGATATACTGTAGTGTTTTGGAACAAAACTCTTCAAATATGACTGTCAGATAGATTGGAATAGTATAGGATATTGTGTGTGCTCTGTTCATTCTATTTCTATCTTCAACATGCAGTTCCAGATACAGCCCTGCCATTAGTTGAAGGCAGCCAATCCAAAGTTTCAGAAAAGTAGTCACTTCCTGAGATCTGTATTCAATTAGTTTTAAGAAGTAGTCTTTTTGGGATCTGTATTTAAATATTTGTTCCCCTGGATTATTTTTTTCTCCACAAATTATAGTTCAAACTATAGTTATCCCAGGTCTGAACCCTAACCCCAAACTCCTAACCCTAATTCTAACCCTAATTTCTCACCCTGACCCTAAACTTTACCCCTAAGCCTAAAATAGCCTTTTTCCTTGTGGTGAACGGCAAAACGTTTTACTATCCTTGTGAGGACTTCTGGTGCCCACAAGGATAGTAAAACTAAAAACACACACAAACACTTCCCCTCACACTCACACACACACACACACACACACACACACACACACACACACACACACACACACACACACCACACACACACACACACACACACACACACACACACACACACACACACACACACACACACACACACACACACACACATAACCAGCAGAGCACAGCTGACTGACTGCATGTTGTCCCAACTCTTAAAATGTGGCGGTCCAGAACACTCATAGCACACTCAGGTGACAAATAAAGAACTACCTTCACTTATTATTCATAACCAGGCTGGGGAATGTCGACTTCATCAGAGAGGGGAAAAAAGAGTTTCATGCATCATTGAGGGCCCTTCATTCCCTCCTCCTCCCCCCCTGTCCTCCCAGTTCTCCTCTCCTCCTATGTTCATCTAACTGGGACTGGATAGAGAGAACACATGAGAAAGACAGAGGGAGAGAGAGCACGAGAACAAGAGTTAGGACATGTGAACAAGGGCGCAAGCAGAAAAGACACAAAAGAGAGAGAGAGGGCAGAGAATGAGGCAGCGAGAACAACTCATAAGAAAGCTGGCCATCCCCCAAGAGAAGCAAACAGAACAGCCCACTTCAGACCCCCACCACATGCAGGACAGACAAGACAGGACGCACCAACCCATCCAACCCCCCACTCTTAGCACCCCCTGTCAGCCATCCTGACAACACCCCCACATCCACTGAGGACACACAAAAGCCAGAAATTGTGCTCCTAATAGACTCAAATGGGAAATTTGTGCAGGAAAACAAACTCTTTCCTAAACAGAAAGTAGCTAAACTGTGCTGTCCAAACACCGCGTGTCCATAATTCACACAGGCACAAACAATCTGAGGGCCCAGCAGGAAAGGGTGGCCACAGCACTCAAGGGAGTGATTGAAAAAGCTTCTTCCACTTTCCCCCTACACACGTGGTCATCTACACCCTGCTACCACGAAAAGACGTTCACCTTGCCACCATACAGCGGGTGAATGCAAGCATTTCCCATGACTGTGTGTCAACACCAAATGTTTACCTGTCCCATCACTGCACCCTGGAGTTGGACAGCCTCTGCAACCAGGTACAGCTCTACAAGGTCACGGTCCCCACCTTTGCCAGGACCCTGAAAGACATTGCACTCAACTACAGCCCCAGCAACTCACAAAAGAGCAACAGAGTGTCGAGCACCCCGCCCAGACCTGCAAGAGTCCCTACCAGACCTGCGAGACTCCCCCCGGACCTGCGGGATTCACCCCGGACCTGCGGGACTCACCACGGACCTGCGAGACTACCCCCGGACCTGCGGGACTCACCCCGGACCTGCGGGACTCACCCCGGACCTGCGAGACTGCCCCCGGACCTGCGGGACTCACCCCGGACCTGCGGGACTCACCCCGGACCTGCGAGACTCACCCCGGACCTGCGGGACTCACCCCGGACCTGCGAGACTCCCCCCGGACCTGCGGGACTCACCCCGGACCTACGGGACTCACCCCGGACCTGCGAGACTTCCCCTGGACCTGCGGGACTTCCCCTGGACCTGCGAGACTCCCCCCGGACCTGCGAGACTCACCCCGGACCTGCGGGACTCCCCCCGGACCTGCGGGACTCCCCCTGGACCTGCGGGACTCCCCCCGGACCTGCGGGACTCACCCCGGACCTGCTGGACTCACCCCGGACCTGCGGGACTCCCCCAGACCTGCACTCAGAGGACCTACACCCAGACCACAGCACCACTAGCCACACCCCCACCCCAACCAGTCTATATAGGCCCCCCAGATCAGGCCTATGCCCCCCCCATGCCCCCCACCTTTGCAGAAAGGACCTCAACATGACAGCCACACATATGCCCAGGACGTGAGCAGGCAAACCAGCCCACCCCAACTCCTACTCCCAAGCAAACCCCATCCTGCGATCTAAGAGGCAATCACCAGATATTCTGCTCAAATCTAATGGTCCGAAACTAAACTATGAGAATAACAACTCTGGACACTATGGTACACAAAGCTTTTACCATCTCATGCTGGAATATACAAGGTCTGAGGCCATCTGCCGTTGGCCTATAGAGCAGAAACCCAGACTTCACCAAAGAAATTGAAAATTCCTACAAGAAACATGGTATAGAGGAAATGGACCCACTAGCTGAACTCTAGGTTACAGTAGTCCCATCCACCAAACTAACAGGAGTGAAACAAGGAAGGGACTTACAATAGGGGGTTTGCTAATTTGGTATAGATCAGACCTAACTCACTCTATTCAATTCATCGTATCAGGAACATTTTACATCTGGTTAGAAATAAATAAGGAAATTATCTCGACAGAGAAAAATGTCCTCTGTGTGCTACCTATATCCCCCCCACTAGAATCCCCATACTTTAATGAAGACAAATTCTTCACCCAAGAGATCAACCACAGGCTCAGGCACAAGTACTAGTCTGTGGTGACCTAAATGCCAGAACTGGACAAGAACCTGACATCCTCAGAACACAGGGGGACAAACACCTACCTGGACAGCATCCCCTCCCCAATATGCCCCCCCAGACAAAACTATGAAATCATAACCAACAAAAACAGGTCACTCATGCAGCTATGTCGCACACTGGGTCTGTACTTAGTCAACGGTAGGCATCGAGGGGACTCCTACGGTAGGTACACCTCAAATCAAATGAAATCAAATTGTATTTGTCACATACACATACTTAGCAGATGTTATTGCGGGTGTAGTGAAATGCTTGTGTTCCTAGCTCCAACAGTGCAGTGGTATCTAACAATTCACAACAATTCACACAAATCTAAAAGTAAAATAATTGAATTAAGAAAATCTAAATATTAGGACAAGCAATGTTGGACAGGCATTAACTAGAATACAGGACATACATATGAAATTAGTAAAACAGTATGCAAAGATATTTAAAGTACCAGTGTTCCATTATTAAAGTGACCAGTGTTCCATTATTAAAGTGACCAGTGTTCCATTATTAAAGTGACCAGTGATTCCATGTCTATCTACATATGGCAGCAGCCTCTAATGTGCAGGGTTGAGTAACTGGGTGGTAGCCGGCTAGTGACAGTGACTAAGTTTAGGGCAGGGTACTGTGTGGAGGCTGGCTAGTGATGGCTATTTAACAGTCTGATGGCCTTGAGATAGAAGCTGTTTTTCAGTCTCTCGGTCCCAGATCTGATGCACCTTACTGACCTTGGCTTCTGGACAATAGTGGGGTGGACAGGCAGTGGTTTGGGTGGTTGATGTCCTTGATTATCATTTTGGCCTTTCTGTGACATTGGGTGCTGTAGGTGTCCTGGAGGGCAGGCAGTATGGCCCCGGTGATGCGTAGGGCAGACCGCACCACCCTTTGGAGAGCCCTGTGGTTGTGGGCAGTGCAGTTGCCGTACCAGGCGGTGATACAGCCCAACAGGATGCTTTCAATGGTGCATCTGTAAAAGTTTGTGAGGGTCTTAAGGGCAAAGCCAAATTTTTTCAGCCTCCTGAAATTGAAGCTTGAGCTTTCTTCACCACACGGTCTGTGTGGGTGGACCGTTTCAGATTGTCAGTGATGTGTACGCCAAGGAACATGAAGCTTTTCACCTTTTCACTGTGGTCCCGTCGATGTAGATGGGGGCGTGCTCCCTCTGCTGTCTCCTGAAGTCCACCATCAGCTCCTTTGTTTTGTGGACATTGAGGGAGAGGTTATTTTCTTCGCACCACTCTGCCAGGGCCCTCACCTGTAGCTCATCTCTTGGCAGTAGTATTGTAGATTACTTTATCACCAACCTCAACCCAGAGTCTCTCAGAGTGTTAAGTCAGCCCACAGACATCCCTATCAGATCACAGCAAAATCACATTCTACTTGAACAGATCAATACTCAACCATGAGGCATCGAAGCCTGACAAACTGCATGCCATTAAGAAATGTTATAGATGGAAGGAGGGTAGTGTAGAAACCTACTAAAAAAATATTGTCCAACTACAAATCCAATCCCTCCAAGGCAACTTCCTGGACAAAATGTTTCCCTGCAATAGTGAAGGTGTAAACTTAGCAGTAGGAAGCCTGAACTATATTTTCGACCTATCAGCTAATATACAACATTTAAATTCAGGCAGAAAACCTAAGACAACTAACAACAATGAGAAATGTTTGATGAAGAATGCAAAAACGTAACAAATGTATTTAGAAACCTATCCAAACAAAAACACATGGACCCAGAAAACCTTAGTTTACGCCTTCACTATGGTCAAACAGTAAAACAATCTAGAAATACACTAAGAAAACAGGAACAGCATGTTTGGAAACAGCTCATTGTGATTGAAGAATCCATTGAATTAAATCACTTATGGAAAACTGGAACACACTAAACAAACAACAACACAAAGAGCTATCTATCCAAAATGGAGATGTATGGATCAACCACTTCTCCAACCGTTTCGACCATATAACAAAGCACCAAGAGCAAAAACATATACATGATCATTTACAAAACTTAGAAACATCTATTAAAGACTACCAGAACCCACTGGATTCTCCAGTTACATTGAATGAACTATAGGACAACATGCAAACCCCTCCACACCAAAAAAGTCTGTGGTATTGATGGTATACTAAACAAAATGATAAAATATACAGACCACAAATTCAAATAGGCTATTCTTAAACTCTTCAGCATTATCCTCAGCTATGGCATCTTTCCCAATATTTGGAACCAAGGTCTGATCACCCCGATCCACAAAAGTGGAGACAAATTTGACCCCCATAATTACCATGGAGTCAATAGCAATCTCGGAAAAATCCTCTGCAGTATCTTCAACAGCAGACGCCAACATTTCCTCTGTGAAAAAAATGTCCTGAGCAAATGTCAAATTGTATTCTTACTAAAATACCGTACGACAGACCATGTATACACTATGCACACCCGTATTGACAAACAAAACTAAACAACATAAAAAAAAGCTTTTGACTTAATTTGGCATTCGGATATGCTATACAAAGTGATGAAAAGCGTGTTCGGGGAAAAACATATGACATTGCCATTAGGAAAAAGATATGGCATTATAAAATCTATGTACACAAGTGTTAGTTAAAAACACACAGATGTCTTTCCACAGGGCCGTAGGGTGAGACAGGTATGCAGCTTGAGCCCCACCCTATTCAACATACTGTATATATCAATGAATTGTCGAGGGCACTAGAACAGTCTGCACCACCTGGTCTCACCCTACTAGACTTGGAAATCAAATGTTTACTGTTTGCTGATTATCTGGTGCTTCTGTCACCTAGAAGCATCATCTAGATCTTCTGCACAGATTCTGTCAGACTTGGGCCCTGACAGTAAAACTCAGTCGGACAAAAATAATGGTGTTCCATAAAAGGTCCAGTAGCCAAGACAACAAATACACATTTTATCAAGACACTGTGACCCTAGAGAACACAAAGAATACCTACCTCCGGCCAAAAAATCAACACCACAGGTAACAGCCACAAGGTTGTGAACCATCTAAGAGACGAGGCAAGAAGAGTCTTCTACGCCATCAAAATAAACATTGAACTCAACATCCTATTTCAGATTTGGCTAAAAATACTTAAATCAGTTATAGAACCCATTGCCCTCTATGGTTGTGAGGTCTGGGGTCCGTTCACCAACCGAATTGACAAAATGGGACAAACACCCAATAAAGACTCTGCCTGCAAAATTCTGCAAAAATAAACTTTGTGAACAACGCAAAACCCCTAACAATGCATGCAGAGTATAATTAGGAATGTACCCGCTAGTTATCAAAATCCAGAAAAGAGCTGTTCAATTCTACAACCACCTAAAAGGAAGCAATGCCCACACATTCCACCACAAAGCCCTCACCTACAGAGAGATTAAACTAGAGAAGAGTCTCCTCAGCTAGCTGGATCTGGGACTCTGTTCATAAACACAAACAGATCCCACAGAGCCCCAGGACAGCAACACAATTAGACCCAATCAAATTATGAGAAAGAAAAAATCTAACTATTTGACAGATTGGAAAGAATCAACCAAAAAAACGGAGCAAATTGGAATCTGGCCCTAAACAGAGAGTACACAGTGGCAGAATACCTGACCACTGTGACTGACCCAAAGTAAAAAAAAATCCTTGAATATATACAGACTCAGTGAGCATTGTCTTGCTATTGAGAGAGGCCGCCGTAGGTAGACCTGGCTCTCAAGAAAAGACAGGCTATGTGCACACTGCCCACAAAATGGAGTGGAACTGAGATGCACTTCCTATCCTCCTGACAAATGTATGACCACATTAGAGATACATATTTCCCACAGATCACACTGATCCACAAATAATTTGAAAACAAATCAAACATTGATTAACTCCCATATCTGTTGGGCGAAATAGCTTAGTGTGCCGTCACAGCAGCAAGATTTGGCCCGATGCCATGAGAAAGGGGCAACCAGTGGAGCACAAACAACATTGTAAATACCACCAATATGTATCTGTTTATTTATCTTTACTACTATTCGTACTACAACAATTTGCACATTGATAAAACATTGTACATAGTTGATAATATAATGCTTGAAATGTCTATATCATTTAGAAACTTTTGTGAGTGTTTAGTGTTAGTTTGTAATAGTTTTTTGTTGATGATTTTTTGTCTTTTTACTTTTGGTTATTGGAGAGAGAGCGAGAGGAGAGAGAGAGAGAGCGAGAGAGAGAGAGAGAGAGAGAGAGAGAGAGAGAGAGAGAGAGAGAGAGAGAGAGAGAGAGAGAGAGAGAGAGAGAGAGAGAGAGAGAGAGAGAGAGAGAGAGAGAGAGAGAGAGAGAGAGAGAGAGAGAGAGAGAGAGAGAGAGAGAGAGAGAGAGAGAGAGAGAGAGAGAGAGAGAGAGAGAGAGAGAGAGAGAGAGAGAGAGAGAGAGAGAGAGAGAGAGAGAGAGAGAGAGAGAGAGAGAGAGAGAGAGAGAGAGAGAGAGAGCTTATGTATGTAACCAGTGATTTACGGCTACGATTGGAAGCAGCACTGGCAGCAGGGCCTGAAAATAGACAGGAGACACTCCGAGCTATTCCCACACCACATTAATGTTTGATCACATGGAGGGAGAGATAGAGAGAGGGTGGAGGGAAGAGCGAGGGAGAGAGAGAGCGCAACATGGTCTCTGCAATTTGTATTATTCTGTACGCTGCATTAGGTTACATTATAACTGGAATAAAGATAAATGGTAATGTTATCTTTTTGTCGGCACTAACTCCGCCATGGTTCACTGGACAAAGCCTATGGGAAATTAATGTCATTTTTGGGGGGGAGGGTTTGGGATACACACCAAAAATAAGGTCTGTGGGAAACACAGGCCCTGGAGATCTTATACGTTTTGTTCTATGAGATAATCTTCATCAACTAACAACACTGTGAATGTTTAAGCATGTATGTAATTTAAAAAAGAACATAAAACACAAAGGCTTCATAATTTATAAAGATCATGTTATTACCTGACTGATGTTATCTCAGAAAAAAATCATATAACATCTCCTAAGCTTGTGTTAACCTCAGACCTTATTTTCGAGATTTATCCCAAAACCCTATTCTTTCCCCATTCATTTTCCCCATAGGGGTGGCTGAAGGCTTTTAGGGTTACAAGCTGGTGAGCTCTATAGTGGTCCTACAATATAATATGAATTTGTGGACCTATAGTATCATATGTCTGACCTGGCCATACAATAGCACACAAATTGGAGGATGTAAGTCAGGGTACGTCAACTAGGTTTGGCCTCAGGCCCCCCAAAATTCTGAGTTAATAGTATAAAATTAGTATATAATATTAGCACAATCAATTGGCCTACACTACAAATTAAACAACATTTTTAACACATCTGATTAGTACATAATAAACTCAGTGACAATAACATAATAATTTTGATCTGATTACGCTCATAAAATCCCCATGTCTCTATTCAATTATTATTATTGTCTATTTCTCTGTGCATTGATTGTCAGAAGGTGAGTGTAGCTGGTGCATGAAGTCAGGCGCAGGAGAGCAAAATGAGTGAGCAACGTACTTTACTCAAAAATAAAAGCACAAGGTAACAAAAACACTTGACCAAATACAAACGGTAAATATATTACGCACGGGTGAAAACAGCACCCGTCGAAATACCAGCCATCATGAACCGAAATGAACATATAAATAATCACGCACAAAAAACAAAAAAATACATGAACATGGAATTGGGGAATGAAAACCAGGTGTGTAGAAAACAAAGACAAAACCAATGGAAAATGAAAGGTGGATCAGCGATGGCTAGAAGACCGGAGACGTCGACCGCCGAACGCCGCCCGAACAAGGAGAGGGACCGACTTCGGCGGAAGTTGTGACATTGATTGGTGGTCGAAGACAGGTCTACGTAGTCTACTGCAGGCTACACTATTGTTTTAACATCAACATTCGTTCAGAATAATTAGCTTGATACCAAGAGAAAATGTCGCTATCAAAAAGTGTCAAAAGAAGGTGGGTAATGAAAATTGAAGTTTCGGGAAAGAATGTACAGAGATAGATGTTCATCTTACCATCTTTTGCAATGAAAATGTCGCTGTTTGCGAGGAATTCAATCTCAGACGTCATTATGAATCCAAGCATGGAACTTTAAAAGTGGCCTTCCCGCCCCAGACAGAAGCTTTAACTGCAAGCTACACACACAGCTTTTTTGGCTGGCAATTTCTGTCACTTAAACGGGTTAAATCTGCAGTTACAAGGTAGAGAGAAAACAGTCGTGGACTGGCCTTTACTAGGAAGCTTGAGTTGTTCAATTTGGATTTGTCATCTGTGTAATATTCATATGTGTAAACATACTGAATTATAATTGGATGCATTTTACCGCCGTATCATACTGTGCTATGATTGGTTAAGACCACCCAGATGGTTAGGTCATGGTCAGTTGATCGTGGTTGGAGATAGGTGAACATGCCAGTTGTAGCTAGCTAATAAAGAGCTACGATAAGAAATATCCTGTAGTACTGCATTTTATTATTTTGTACAAAGCGTGCAAAACAAGACATGGTGTCAGAGTAAAAGGTCTTAAAATATGGATTGTTCTGGAGTTCCTTCACCTCGAATGGACTGGGAGTCTACAAACGTACCCAATGCATGGCGTAAGTACAAACAGAATGTGGAGCTAATGTTCACGGGTCCTCTGAAGGAAAGAGGAGAAGAGGAAAAGTGCAGCTACCTGCTCCTCTGGATCGGTGAAAAAGGGAGAGATATTTAACAACACATGGACACTTACCGAGGCTGAATCAAAGGTACTGAAAACATACTACGATCGTTTTGAAGCATATGTTGTGCCGAAGACCAACACGATTTTCGCTAGGTACAAATTCCATGAGAAAGTACAGGGAGCTGGCGAGTCTTTTGAACAGTTTGTGACTGAGCTACGTCTGCTTGGGAAAGACTGTGATTATGCAAACAAGGATGAGATGGTCAGGGACCGTATTGTATTTGGAATACACTCACCGCGAGTGAGATAGAAACTTTTGAATGTTGGGTCTGAGCTAATGCTGGACAAAGCTATCGACATAGCCAGATCTCACGAGCTAGCACAGGCTCAGATGAAAACCATTTCGCGCGGCAGCACGAGCGCATCACATGAACAAGCAGTGCACGCAGTCAGGCAGACATCAAAGCACACCTCCGGTGCCCAGAGAGTGCATTTTAGAACGGAGAGAGACATAACTCCAAAACAGAGCAACACAGACTCAAAACGCCCCAAAACATGTGGATATTGTGGATACAAAGTGCATGGCGAACAAGGACATTTCCCAGCTAAAGGCAAAACAGTGTACTAAATGTGGTAAATGGAATCACTTTGCAAAAGTGTGCAGAGTTTACCGTGGAAAAACAGTACACTCAGTGAGTGAAGATGAAATGTCAATCAAAGAGTCAAATGCTGATGAACTGTTTATTGATTCAGTGACACAGAAAAGTCAAATATCAGAGACAGAGCAAGCCTTTGTTGACATTGAGATAGGAACACAAGGCACAGAGCTAAAGTTCAAACCAGACACTGGTGCACAAGTAAACATTATTCCTCTGAATAAGTACCGCAGCTTGACATCTGAGTGCGAGCTACAGCCCACCACTCGCAGACTGACTGGTTATGGTGGTGAACAGCTCCCAGTAAAAGGCACATGCACTTTCAAATGCAAATACAAGGAAAGTGGCATGATGTTGGACTTTTACGTTGTTGGCACGAGAGCACCTGCAGTGCTAGGTCTTAAAGCATGTTTAGACATGGACCTCATCAAGATAGTTTTATCAGTGACAGCACCAGTAGAGACATAAAATGTACTGGAGGTTTTCTGATGTTTTTACAGGAATAGGATTATTCCCAGGAGAATGTACCATTCACCTTGACCCAGACGCAACCCCTGTGGTCTACCCACCGAGAAAGATTCCCCTTGCTCTCCGTGCCCATCTGAAGAAAGAGTTGGAGAGCATGGAGCAATCTGACATAGTCACCAACCGACTGACTGGGTAAATGCGTTAGTGGTGGTGGAGAAACCACGCTCAGGCAAGCTCCGAGTATGCCCCGACCCAAGAGACTTGAACAAGGCTATCAAATGCCCCCATTATCCTTTACCGACGCTAGATGGCATCACACACAAGCTAGCGGGAGCACACTACTTCAGTGTCATGGACGCAAGATCAGGCTACTGGGCTATCAAGCTCACAGAAGAGTCATCTAAGCTCACAACATTCAACACACCGTTTGGACGCTACAGGTTCCGTCGCCTACCTTTTGGGATTATCTCAGCCCAAGATGAGTTTCAGCGAAAGATCCACGAAGTGTACGAAGGCCTCAACAGAGTTGTGGCAATTGTGGACGACATCCTTGTCTATGGTCGAACCAAAGAGGAGCATGACCGAAACCTCCGCGCGATGCTGCAAAGGTCCAGCGAGAGAGGAGTCCGGCTCAACCCCGAGAAGAGCACAGTCGGCGCTACAGAGGTCAGCTACTTCGGACATCTTCTCACAGTGACTGGAATCAAGCCAGATCCACAGAAGATCTCAGCCATAAAAGAAATGGAGCCACCAAAGAACCGTGCAGAGCTGGAAACAGTGCATGGCATGGTCAACTACTTAGCCAAGTTCGCACCCAGCCTCTCCAATGCTAATGCACCCCTGCGTCAACTGCTAAAGCAGTCCAGTGAGTTTCTCTGGCACAAGCAACACGACATTGCTTTCCAGAATGTGAAAGACTTGATCACGAGAGAACCAGGACCAATCCTTGCCTACTACAACCCCAACAAAGAGCTCAACTCCAAGTGGACACATCAAAGTATGGACTAGGTGCAGTGCTACTGCAAGAAGGAAAGCTCATCGGCTACGCTTCCAAATCTCTCACAGACTGTGAAATCAACTACGCCCAAATCGAAAAGGAGCTCTATGCCATTCTGTTCGGATGTAAACGTTTCCATCAGTACGTATATGGACGACAAGTCATTGTGGAATCCGACCACAAGCCCCTTGAGTCAATCATGAGGAAACCACTAGCCGCAGCCTCGCCAAGGCTACAGAGAATGATCCTTCAACTACAAAAATATGACTTCACAATCACTCACCGTCCAGGCAAAGACATCCCTGTCGCAGACACACTCTCCAGGAAGTTTCTTACCTACAAGGACAGCAGCCTCAGTGAAGGCATGGACATGCAAGTGCACACTGTGTACAGCAACTTATCAGTTAGTGACACAAAACTGAAGGAGATCCAAGCAGAAACAGAAAAGGACTCACAACTCGCACAGCTGAGTAAAGTCATACAGGATGGTTCGCCTGAGGAGAGGAGAAAATGCCCTCAGAGCATCTCAGAATTCTGGAACCATCATGATGAACTATCACAGATCAACGGAATCATTTTCAAAGGAGAGAAAATCATTATTCATACCAGTCTCAGAGAAGAGATTTTGACAAAGATCCATGCTGGACACATGGGCATGGAAAAGTGCAAACAGAGAGCACGGGACATTTTGTTTTGGTCCGGAATGTGCAAACAAATAGAGGACATTGCCCCTCAAACACCAAAGAGCCAATGTTACCTCACTGTATCCCAGACCGACCCTGGCAGGTCGTGGCAACCGATCTGTTCACCTGGAACAACGAGGACTACATCGTTACAGTGGACTACTACAGCAGATACTTCAAACTCGACAAGCTTCACAGCACCACATCTGCAGCTGTGATACACAAGCTGAAAGCAGCCTTTGCCAGGCATGGCATTATAAAGACTTTAATATCTGACAATGGGCCCTGTTACAGATCAAATTAGTTTGAATCCTTCACAAAAGCATGGGAGTTTACACATGTCACCACAAGCCCACATTACCCTCAAAGTAATGGCCTTGCCGAAAAATCTGTGCAGATTGCTAAATCACTCATGGACAAAGCAAAAGCAGACAAGAGAAACCCCAGTCTCCTTGAATACCGCAACACTCCAGTTGACAACTTCAAATCATCAGCCCAGCTGTTGATGAGCCGCAGACTTCGCTCAATCCTTCCCAGCACCAACCAGCAGCTGCAACCTGAGGTCGTCAGCTACAAGGAAATGCATGAAAAATGTGCACAGAGACAACAACAACAAAAGCGATACTACGACAGGTCAGCTAGACTACTGCTACCACTGATCGACGGAGAGTCAGTTAGAATCCAGGAGCATGGCCTCTGGAAGCCAGCAATCGTCATCCAGCCAGCTGACACTGAACGTTCATATCACGTCCGCAACGCAGAAGGAGCAGTGTACCGCCGCAATCGTCATCACCTACTGAACACAAAAGAACAACACACTGATGAGATGAACTGTTCCCCTGAAAGAGAACGTGATGGACTAAACACACACACAGCACAACATACACCATACTTACCTGCAACACCACAAGAACTGATGACTGACACAGAAGCATGCTCAGCATCATATCGCACAAGGTCAGGAAGAGAGGTCAAGCCCAGAGCTGTCCTAGACCTGTGAAATGTCAAAGGGTGTAGGCGGATCGCTGCCCTAAAAGAGTTCCAGACTGTAAACGTGTTATGGAAAGTTCACTTGAAATGCTTTGGTATTGTATTTGTTTGAAATGTTAAGATGTCATTTCTACTGTGAAAGCTGAGTTGCTGAGAATCCCTTGTTCGAAAAGTAACAGTATGTTGGATCATTGTTTCAGAGTCTATGTTGATTCAGTTGGTGTAGTATGCAATATAAATGGTTACTTACCTTGAGTTCAAACTACAGAGCATGTATTCAAAAGAAACACTTAGAATATGTTAAACATTTTTATTTTGTTTTAAAAGAAGGGGGATGTAATATTCATATGTGTAAACACACTGAATTATAATTGGATGCATTTTACCGCCATATCATACTGTGCTATGATTGGTTAAGACCACCCAGATGGTTAGGTCATGGTCAGTTGATCACGGTTGGAGATACGTGAACATGTAAGTTGTAGCTAGCTAATAAAGAGCTACGTTAAGAAATATCCTGTAGTACTGCATTTTATTATTTTGTACAAAGCGTGCAAAACAAGACAATCTGGAAGGCTACTGCACTTCAGCACACTGAAAAACGACAGACAGAGGGACCAGACAACTTCACCACCAGATTTGAAGACTACAGCATGCCCAAGGATACCATTGCGTTTGTACGTAAACCTTTCACAGTCTGCCCAGGTGGAGAAGTCTCCTCCCTTGCTAAGAAAACGATACCCTCGCTGGATGAGACCACAATTCAAACTGAGCTGATTGAATTCCAGACATCCAGCCATCTCAGGTATGCACTCAGGAGTGCGGAGTCCTTGTGTGCGTTTTGGGTGGCATGCTCAGAGAAATACAGCACAATAAAGAAACTTGCATTTTATTTGCTAACAAAGTTTGGATCGACTTACAGATCGTCATTTTCCTATATGAACACAGTATAGATTCAAGACAAGAACTGTCTTTTTACATAAGTCAATCGAGGACTGCCTGCGCATCAAAATCACATCCATCTCACACGACATCCAAAAGATCGTGTCCAAGGGGAAATGCAACTTTTCCCATTGAGTAAGTCACTTAGTGGCCTATATGACTGTATTTAGCAAATACTACCATTATTGTGAGTGCTTATTCAGGGATACTTAGGTTTCAAGCTGACAGTATTTTCTGTTTGTTCTGTCGTTACAGCAGGCTATCCCGATACAGACATTCAGATACATTCATCGCCTTTTTTTCTTTCAATTATTGTTTTATGTAGGATGCTACATTTTTCGCCAGTTGCAATTTTAAATAGGCCTAATAAAAAAATCTGAAGCCGAAGAACACCATCCCAACCGTGAAGCACGGGGGTGGCAGCATCATGTTGTGGGGGTGCTTGCTGCAGGAGGGACTGGTGCACTTCACAAAATAGATGGCATCAGGAGGAAGCAAAATGATGTGGATATATTAAAGCAACATCTCAAGACATCAGTCAGGAAGTTAAAGCTTGGTCGCAAATGGATCTTCCAAATGGACAATGACCCCATGCATACTTCCAAAGTTGTGGCAAAATGGCTTAAGGACAACAAAGTCAAGGTATTGGAGTGGCCATCACAAAGCCCTGACCTCAATCATATAGAACATTTGTGGGCAGAACTGAAAAAGCGTGTGCGAGCAAGGAGGCCTACAAACCTGACTCAGTTGCACCAGCTCTGTCAGGAGGAATGGGCCAAAATTCACCCAACTTATTGTGGGAAGCTTGTGGAAGGCTACCCGAAGCGTTTGACCCAAGTTAAACAATTTAAAGGCAATGCTACCAAATACTAATTGAGTGTATGTAAACTTCTGACCCACTGGGAATATGATGAAAGAAATTAAATCTGAAATAAATCACTCTCTACTATTATTCTGATGTTTCACATTCTTAAAATAAAGTGGTGATCCTAAATTACCTAAGCCAGGGAATTTTTACTAGGATTAAATTTCAGGAATTGTGAAAACTGAGTTTAAATGTATTTGGCTAAGGTGTATGTAACCTTCCAACTTCAACTGTATATCTTTACATAACCGGAATTTGGTTACACAATTGGCTTGAAAAGCGATGGCTTTAGCAGGGAGGTGTGATATGAGCTGACACACCAAGCGGAAGCATGAAATGTTATTTTTTTCAGATGATCGATCCCCAAAGCCTGAAGAGCTGTGGATTATGGGTTAGTGGAGAGGAGAAGAGGTTAAAGGGAAGGGGAGGAGATGAAAGGGGAGGAGGGGAGAGGAAAGGAAAGGAAAGGAGAGGAATGGAGAAGATAGAGGAGGCGAGGGGAGGGGAGGGGAGAGAAGAGGAAAGGAGAGGAGATGTAGTGTAGGGGAGAGCAGGGACGAAAGTAAAATGGGGTGAAATGAACTGCCCATTTTCACAGATAACACAAAAGCTGGAATGACGTAGTGAAGTCCTCACGTTCCAAAAAAACAGACCAGTCTGACCATGTTTCGCCAAGTTATAAACAAAAAATGGTTTTGAGCAATGTACTATAAGAAGAAGAAAAAAACAGACTCGGAAGTGTTTTTTGGTTGTAGAGTTGTGTTTAGTCAAAGACAGTACAGCATGAAGATAAAACTACAGCTAAGCTAAAACTGCTTCTCCAATAGAAATCCCCGATCACACTTGTAAGCGATGTCATGTCATCTGGTCTAACGGTCGTCTCGCAACGAACTGCGCCTGTGCAGGCCGTCAAATCAAAGGCACTCCTTCGATATAAAGTTGTTTTTGATGAAAATTAAAATGTGTCACTTTCACAAAATTAGAGTACTTAAGACATTGGCTCGAATCTAGGTTGTGCCTTTAGATTAAGAAAAAGGAAGCTTTAAAGGAAGAATTTTTCACTTCTCTGATTAACTTCTCAAACCCCAAACCCTGGCCTGGTCTGTTTAGTCTGTTTGGAAAAGTACACACCTGTCAAAGGAATTGTCCGTAGACCTCCGAGACAGGATTGTGTCGAGGCACAGATATCTGGAAAATGTCTGTAGCATTGAAGGTCCCCAAGAGCACAGTGGCCTCCATCATTCTTAAATGGAAGAAATTTGGAAACACCAAGACTCTTCCTAGAGCTGGCCGCCCGGCCAAACTGAGCAATCAGGGGAGAATGGCCTTGGTCAGGGAGGTGACCAAGAACCTGATGGTCACTCTGACAGATATCCAGAGTTCCTCTGTGGAGATGGGAGAACCTTCCAGAAGGACAACCATCTCTGCAGCACCCCACCAATCAGGCATTTATGGTAGAGTGGCCAGATGGAAACCACTCCTCAGTAAAAGGCACATAACAGCCCGCTTGGAGTTTGCCAAAAGGCACCTAAAGACCAAGCTCATGAGAAACAAGATTCCCTGGTCTGATGAAACCAAGATTGAACTCTTTGGCCTGAATGCCAAGCGTCATGTCTGGAGGAAACCTGGCATCATGCCTACGGTGAAGCATGGTGGTGGCAGCATCATGCTGTGGGGATGTTATTCAGCGGCACGGACTAGGAGACTAGTCAGGATCGAAGGAAAGATGAATGGAGCAAAGTACAGAGAGACCAATGATGAAAACCTGCTCCAGAGTGCTCAGGATCTCAGACTGGGGCGAAGGTTCACCTTCCAACAGGACAGCGACCCTAAGCACACAGCCAAGATAACACAGGAGTGGCTTCGGGACAAGTCTCTGAATGTCCTTGAGTGGTCCAGAGCCAAACCTGACAGAGCTTGAGAGGATCTGCACAGAAGAATGGGACAAACTCCCCAAATACAGGTGTGCCTAGCTTCTAGCGTCATCCCCAAGAAGACTCGAGGCTGTATTTGCTGCCAAAGGTGTTTCAACACAGTACTGAGTGAAGGGTCTGAATAGTTTTTTATTTTTAATACATTTGCTAAAATTTCAAAAAAAAAATGATTTTGCTTTTTCATTATGGGGTATTGTGTGTTGATTGATAAGAGGAAAATACATTTTAGAATAAGGCTAAAACATAACAAAATGTGGAAAAAGTCAAGGGGTCTGAATACTTTCTGATTACACCGTAGGTTTCATGTATCATGCTAGCTAGTCTTGGGTGTTAGCCTGGGAAAAGTTACAGGAGAGATGGGTGGGGCGAAAGTAACGCAATGTAAACTGATGACCTGGAATAAAATAAAACTTAAAGCACAGGCCATTGTCTCCTCTAGTTCATATTGATTTATAATGTTCGCAAAATATCAACAAGTGACTGAATGTTTGAAAATTATTCATGACATCATTAGAATTATGCCTTAATTGACTTGATGGATCAGCTTCTCACATCAAATCAAATCAAATCAAATGTATTTATATAGCCCTTCTTACATCAGCTGATATCTCAAAGTGCTGTACAGAAACCCAGCCTGAAACCCCAAACAGCAAGCAATGTAGGTGTAGAAGCACGGTAGCTAGGAAAAACTCCCTAGAAAGGCCAAAACCTAGGAAGAAAACTAGAGAGGAACCAGGCTATGAGGGGTGACCAGTCCTCTTCTGGCTGTGCCGGGTGGAGATTATAACAGCACATGGGCAAGATGTTCAAATGTTCATAAATGACCAGCATGGTCAAATAATAATAATCATAGTAGTTGTCGAGGGTGCAACAAGTCAGTAACACAAGAGTAAGTGTCAGTTGGCTTTTTCATAGCCGATCTTTGAGAGTATCTCTACCGCTCCTGCTGTCTCTAGAGAGTTGAAAACAGCAGGTCTGGGACAGGTAGCACGTCCGGTGAACAGGTCAGGGTTCCAGCAGGTCTGGGACAGCAGGTCTGGGACAGGTAGCACGTCCGGTGAACAGGTCAGGGTTCCATAGCTGCAGGCAGAACAGTTGGAACTGGAGCAGCAGCACGGCCAGGTGAACTGGGGACAGCAAGGAGTCATCAAGCCAGGTAGTCCTGAGGCATGGTCCTAGGGCTCAGGTCCTCCGAGAGAGAGAAAGAAAGAAAGAGAGAAAGAGAGAATTAGAGAGAGCATATTTAAATTCACACAGGACACCTGAAAAGACAAGAGAAATACTCCAGATGTGACAGACTGACCCCAGCCCCCCGACACATAAACTACTGCAGCATAAATACTGGAGGCTGAGACAGGAGGGGTCAGGAGACACTGTGGCCCCATCCGATGATACCCCCGGACAGGGCCAAACAGGTAGGATATAACCCCACCCACTTTGCCAAAGCACAGCCTCCACACCACTGGAGGGATATCTCCAACCACCAACATACCATCCCGGGACAAGGCCGAGTATAGCCCACAAAGATCTCCGCCACGGCACAACCCAAGGGGGGGCGCCAACCCAGACAGGAAGACCACGTCAGTGACTCAACCCACTCAAGTGACGCACCCCTCCCAGGGACGGCATGGAAGAACACCAGTAAGCCAGTGACTCAGCCCCCGTAATAGGGGTAGAGGCAGAGAATCCCAGTGGAAAGAGGGGAAACCGGCCAGGCAGAGACAGCAAGGGCGGATCGTTGGTCCAACCTTTCCGTTCACCTTCACACCCCTGGGCCAGACTACACTTAATCATAGGACCTACTGAAGAGATGAGTCTTCAGTAAAGACTTAAAGGTTGAGACTGAGTCTGCGTCTCTCACATGGGTAGGCAGACTATTCCATAAAAATGGAGCTCTATAGGAGAAAGCCCTGCCTCCAGCTGTTTGCTTAGAAATTCTAGGAACAATTAGGAGGCCCGTGTCTTGTGACCGTAGCGTACGTGTAGGTATGTACAGCAAGACCAAATCGGAAAGATAGGTAGGAGTAAGCCCATGTAATGCTTTGTAGGTTAGCAGTAAAACCTTGAAATCAGCCCTTGCCTTAACAGGAAGCCAGTGTAGGGAGGCTAGCACTGGAGTAATATGATCAATTTTTTGGGTTCTAGTCAGGATTCTAGCAGCCGTATTTAGCACTAACTGAAGTTTATTTAGTGCTTTATCCGGGTAGCCGGAAAGTAGAGCATTGCAGTAGTCCAACCTAGAAGTAACAAAGGCATAGATACATTTTTCTGCGTCATTTTTGGACAAAGTTTCTGATTTTTGCAATGTTACGTAGATGGAAAAAAGCTGTCCTTGAAACAGTCTTGATATGTTCTTCAAAAGAGAGATCAGGGTCCAGAGTAACGCCAAGGTCCTTCACAGTTTTATTTGAGACGACTTTACAACCATCCAGATTAATTGTCAGATTCAACAGAAGATCTCTTTGTTTCATGGGACCTAGAACAAGCATCTCTGTTTTGTCCGAGTTTAAAAGTAGAAAGTTTGCAGCCATCCACTTCCTTATGTCTGAGACACAGGCTTCTAGCGAGGGCAATTTTGGGGCTTCACCATGTTTCATTGAAATGTACAGCTGTGTGTCATCCGCATAGCAGTGAAATTTAACATTATGTTTTCGAATGACATCCCCAAGAGGTAAAATATACTGCTCAAAAAAATAAAGGGAACACTTAAACAACACAATGTAACTTCAAGTCAATCACACTTCTGTGAAATCAAACTGTCCACTTAGGAAGCAACACTGATTGACAATAAATTTCACATGCTGTTGTGCAAATGGAATAGACAACAGGTGGAAATTATAGGCAATTAGCAAGACACAGCCAATAAAGGAGTGGTTCTGCAGGTGGACCACAGACCACTTCTCAGTTCCTATGCTTCCTGGCTGATGTTTTGGTCACTTTTGAATGTTGGCAGTGCTTTCACTCTAGTGGTAGCATGAGACGGAGTCTACAACCCACACAAGTGGCTCAGGTAGTGCAGCTCATCCAGGATGTCACATCAATGCGAGCTGTGGCAAGAAGGTTTGCTGTGTCTGTCAGCGTAGTGTCCAGAGCATGGAGGCGCTACCAGGAGACAGGCCAGTACATCAGGAGACGTGGAGGAGGCCGTAGGAGGGCAACAACCCAGCAGCAGGACCGCTACCTCCGCCTTTGTGCAAGGAGGAGCAGGAGGAGCACTGCCAGAACCCTGCAAAATAATCTCCAGTAGGCCACAAATGTGCATGTGTCTGCTCAAACGGTCAGATACAGACTCCATGAGGGTGGTATGAGGGCCCGCCGTCCACAGGTGGGGGTTGTGCTTACAGCCCAACACCGTGCAGGACGTTTGGCATTTGCCAGAGAACACCAAGATTGGCAAATTCGCCACTGGCGCCCTGTGCTCTTCACAGATGAAAGCAGGTTCACATTGAGCACGTGACAGACGTGACAGAGTCTGGAGATGCCGTGGAGAACGTTCTGCTGCCTGCAACATCCTCCAGCATGACCGTTTTGGTGGTGGGTCAGTCATGGTGTGGGGTGGCATTTCTTTGGGGGGACGCACAGCCCTCCATGTGCTCGCCAGAGGTAGCCTGACTGCCATTAGGTACCGAGATGAGATCCTCAGA
This sequence comes from Salmo trutta, assembly GCF_901001165.1. NCBI lineage: Eukaryota > Metazoa > Chordata > Actinopteri > Salmoniformes > Salmonidae > Salmo > Salmo trutta. Next base: position 16,906,972 of record NC_042992.1, read on the forward strand.
CCCCTTGTGAGACCATATGCTGGTGCGGTTGGCCCTGGGTTCCTCCTAATGCAAGACAATGCTAGACCTCATGTGGCTGGAGTGTGTCAGCAGTTCCTGCAAGAGGAAGGCATTGATGCTATGGACTGGCCCGCCCGTTCCCCAGACCTGAATCCAATTGAGCACATCTGGGACATCATGTCTCGCTCCATCCACCAACGCCACGTTGCACCACAGACTGTCCAGGAGTTGGCGGATGCTTTAGTCCAGGTCTGGCAGGAGATCCCTCAGGAGACCATCCGCCACCTCATCAGGAGCATGCCCAGGCGTTGTAGGCAGGTCATACAGGCTCGTGGAGGCCACACACACTACTGAGCCTCATTTTGTTTTAAGGACATTACATCAAAAAAGTTGGATCAGCCTGTAGTGTGGTTTTCCACTTTAATTTTGAGTGTGACTCCAAATCCAGACCTCCATGGGTTGATAAATTGGATTTCCATTGATTATTTTTGTGTGATTGTGTTGTCAGCACATTCAACAATGTAAAGAAAAAAGTATTTGATAAGATTATTTATTTCATTCAGATCTAGGATGTGTTGTTTAAGTGTTCCCTTTATTTTTTTGAGCAGTGTATATAGTGAAAACAATAGTGGTCCTAAAACGGAACCTTGAGGAACATCCGAAATTTACAGTTGATTTGTCAGAGGACAAACCATTTACAGAGACAAACTGATATCTTTCCGACAGATAAGACCTAAACCAGGCCAGAACTTGTCCATGTAGACCAATTTGGGTTTCCAATCTCTCCAAAAGAATTTGGTGATCAATGGTATCAAAAGCAGCACTAAGATCTAGGAGCACAAGGACAGACGCAGAGCCTCGGTCTGACGTCATTAAAAGGTCATTTACCACCTTCACAAGTGCAGTCTCAGTGCTATGATGGGGTCTAAAACCAGACTGAAGCGTTTCGTATACATTGTTTGTCTTCAGGAAGGCAGTGAGTTGCTGCGCAACAGCTTTTTCTAAAATTTTTGAGAGGAATGGAAGATTCGATATAGGCCGATATTTTTAAAAATAATTTCTGGGTCAAGATTTGTCTTTTTCAAGAGAGGCTTTATTACTGCCACTTTCAGTGAGTTTGGTACACAGTTCAGTGGTTAAAAATATATATCTTTCTGATTCTGGTGGTCAATTACCTTATGTCAAGACATGGAAATGTGATAAGCATGATGAGATTTCCGTTTGTGAAGAGAATGAAGGCGGTTTATTCTATCAAGACACAAGTAAGGCACATGAGAAGGACAGCTGGAGCTAAGCATGAGTAGGGCAAATAGTGAAAATCATCTCCTACTACACTCCTATTAAAGTGAGATTAAAAAATGATGGTTAATATAGCTATTATGGGATCCATTTTAGTCTAATTAATATTGTAAGGCAAAATAATTATTCAAATTGACACAAACATGAAATTATGTCTGATAGTACATTGGTTGAACGTAATGAGCATTACAAACCAGAAGATCCAAAACATGGAGATAACACAGATAGTGTGCACTTCTCACCACCTGTTACTTCCATCCGAAGGCAGTGTTACTCCCGCCCCGCCTGCAGGTACAAAAGTAACGTTACAGTAGTTCTGTTCTCGGTCTATTTCATTTCAACTAATTTACCCTAGAAATGAAATTACCGTTGCTAATGGTAGAGGACCTGTATAAGTTTGTTTGTCATAACATTTGGTGTCTCTAGCTCTATCGATCTCTGAGTAATTAGGAAAAAAACTAAAAGTGTTACTTTCGTCCCGATTCTCCCCTATGGTCAGTGATGCTTGAGGGGGGATTGGGGTTAGAAGAAGACCCCCACCCTCTGATGTGTTACTGTGGGGGGTGGGGGTGAAAGGACCAGAGAGGCTCTCTGGTGTGTTACAGTATGGGGGGGAGGGGCGTGTGAAGGGACCAGGAAGTCTCTTTGACTGTGAGTGGTAATGCCAGTGAGATTTGAGAAGTCACTGGCCGTGTCGGAATACCCATACTAGGATACTAAAAGCGAAAAAATATGTTGTTTTATTGTATGTGACATTTTTTAAATAGTACTCCGAATGTGTCATGTAATGTGAGATTGCGTTGAGTGCAGTGGAGTGGGTCGAGAGCTACCAGTTCCTCAGATTCCAAATCACTAAGAACTTAAAATGGTCCACACACACGCGTACAGTCGTGAAGAAGGCGCAACAGCGCCTCTTTCCCCTCAGGAGGTTGAAAAGGTTTGGCATGGGCCCTCATTGCATATACTGTATATTTATACTGACTCTACACACACACAATCACATACAATCATCATATATGATGCTGCTACTCTGTTCATCATATATCCTGATGCCTAGTGACCGTACCCCTATACATATCTACCTCTATCCATCCAGTATGCCTGCACATTGTGAATACGGTACTGGAACTGGGTCTGTATATTGTATGCTTACTTACTTTATCTTGTTCTTCTTATTTTATATCTTGTGTGTTTTTGTTCTACCATGTTATTTTTAGTACTACATTGATATTGATTACTGCATCATTGTTGGAGTTAGAGCTTTAAAAAAAACTTTAAACTTAATCACACGTGGTGATGTACAAAAAGCCAATTTCAATTATTGAGAGTAAAACAGCACATACAGAAGCTGTCTGGATTTAAATAGTACTTTTACTTGTACTGTGCTGTATGTACAGTATGTATGCAATGTAGCACCACAGAGATTTAGAAATATATATATTTTTAGAGGATTTAACACTTTGACAGCACACATGGGAAAAATAATCCTTCAATGTAAACCTTTATTTAGTCAGGTGAATATAATGATGTTTAATTATGCTTAAAATGCTATGTCACTCATCACCACGTCTCTCTCTCTTTCTCTCTCCGTCCACAGCATACAGCGCAGGCTGTCGTTGCAGCTGCCCATCCTGCACCATGCCTACCTACCCTCCATAGGGGGGGTGGACGCCAGCTGTACCAGCCCCAACGCCAGCCCCGGCTCCAGCCCGCGGCACAGACACATGCCGCCATCCTACCGGGTCATGGTCTCAGGCCTGTGAGCATCAGTCGCCCCTGGCACTACCAAGAAAGACATCCGTGTAAAAAACAACAACAAGCAGACTGTGACTGAGGTCATCAGCGATAGTGGAATAGTATGTGTGTTGGACCAGGGAGGGGGAAGTTTGATCCACTCTTCATGCCTCGGTCTCTAGACCCCCTCTCTAGAACCATGGGTCGGGGAAAGGGGAGAGGGCACAGCTATACCCCCCCCCCCCCACCCCACCCCCCAAGGCAGCAGAGGACCAGACCTGACCTAGCGTATCTGCTTTGGAAGGTTTTATGTTGTTGTTTTTTTTCTTTTGCCATACACTTGACTATGTGTGAACTTGTCAAAACTTGAGTATTTCGCTACTTCAATGCCTAGAAGGTGTTAGGTGTTACTATAGGAACAAAGGAGTTCAAGATCGGACTGACGTAGGATTCATCAAAATTCACCATTGTGAACAAACATGTAAATATCATACTGACTTTGACTTAACGTAACCTTTGATTGAGTATGCTGTGAATTAACATATGGAGGGATGGGGGGCAGGTCTGTATCAGCGTAGGTCCTGAAAAACTCATATAAAAACTTAAAAACTGGCATCCTACAAAATGTAAGACAAATTGGTTTGTGTAATATTACTGCATCATTGTAGTATGTTAATTATGTTAAATGGATTGGCCATTGGCAAGAAGTAAGGCACCAGCGGCCAATTCTTTTAACTTTCACACAGCTTATTTTCCACTTTGCTAAATTTGCACCATTCGTTTTTCTTAAAGATTATACTATCTCGTTTCATAGGTCTTTAATGTGTTTCAACTCCCATAGTTTAATTTGTCTCCTAACAAGCATGACATGCTACAGTACAGGTTAATGCCATTCTGGGCTTAGAGGGCAACAGAACCAAACAGAATAGATTTCCAGGAACTAATAGTAATGTGACTCTATGTACAGTACGTGTGTTGATATAAACACAAACAAATAGTCACCTACACAAACACAGAAAGATACACACCTGTAGGTAAAGTGCTCACCGTATCTTAGTGGTGTTAGGTGTCCTGACAAGGCTTTGCCAAAGATCAGTCTGAAGACCAGCAAGCTTCCATTACAACTGGTAGGTCTTCGCCCCACCAGTGTAAATGGTCCAGAAACTGTCATGTCTATGTAGGGAGTGGGGACCACCCAAAGCAGAACCCAAAGCTCTGTTACCTCACTGTTGTGAGGCTGAAGGAGAGGCTTTGTAATGACCATATGTTTCATAAGTCAATGAAATAGGTGCATGGTCAGGCAGCATCAAAAGTGGTGCAAAACTGAGATTAAAAACTCGGGAAGAAGTTCTGTTGACAAGAAATATATGCAGATAGTGAAGAGTGACAAGGATGTGTGTTTGTCAGTTAGGTTCCATTGGTAGTTTCGAAACAGTGAAATTAGGTTTTAAGTTGTTTCAATCAGTAAATCTGAATTTCAATGACCAAAATGGCAAGTGGAAGATGCATGCGAGCCGTATGTGAACCCTATCCAGGAGACCCCAGCACTGTCAGTCACAGAAACAATGGCACCACAGACTGGGAGAGAAGCATCTGTATATCGTGGCAGGTCTACTATACAGTGATGTTCTGAAAAATCACCTGCCACTTAGCAACAGTGGAACATAACTCATAGTTGCTTTTAAAATGTTTTTCTGTGTAGTCGGCCCAAAGGTCATTTATTGTTGTAAAAAGGGCCGTAGACATAGCTAGCTAACGTTATTTTATTTGTACAACTGTTGTCACAAAAAATAACACAAAAGTGGACAAAATCCATGAATAAGCTACGTATCATCATAAGAAGTCTAAATAGATTTGTTTCAGCATATATTTCACCATTGGTGTCTTGGTTAAAAGACGTTTGTTGAGCACTGTGCCTGTAGTCGTATCCTGTAGCCTGCAGGAGCCACAGTATACAGCAGTTCCAGTAGGTAGTGCTGGTGGTGTGGGCTGGGCAAACTAAACTAAACAAGCATCTGTAATGCATCTGTAAATTGTACAAGCTGTCATGATTTCTTTCCCATTCAACGCACCAACACCTGGGACATACTGTACAGTGTGGGATAGATAGATAACTTGGGGACAATTCCACTCCAGAGAGTGGGCTGCTCTGTGAGCTGGACCTGGCATCTGAACACTGATGATGTCTGTCAGCCACCGCAAAGAAGAAACCCATTGGAGGACGAGCGATGGGTAGGGGAGGAGCAGGTCTGCTATTGGACACATCCATATGTAACTTCTGTCTGAGCTCCTCCCCCTAGCCTGGAGCCAATTGGGGCTAAGGATACCCTGTCCAGAGCAGCAACACAGCAGCACAGACCTTCCATGAAGCCAAAAGGTTTCTTTCTCCTCCATAAGTGAGACACTGGGTCTGGTTGTTCATTCAGAAAAAAACACATTTTATATATTACGTTATATGTGATTCTGTAAAATTTGCTGATACCCTGATGGTGTCGATGTACGTATGGAATATTTGGTATTTGGCTTTCTCAAGATGGCATGAAATAAAATGTATATTCACATAAGAGTAACCTCTGTTTTTGCAACTGTCATGACAAATTCACTCTGTTGTTTCTTCTCACTCCAAGTCAGTTTTTTTAAATTTTGTATTTCTTTTTTACTTTGCTTTTAGTTCTGCAAACCTGTTGTTCCACAGACTGGTCACATTCTTCAAGAGTACATCATCAATCAGTCAAAGCCACAATTCTGTGAGAAATCCCCCTCTCATACAATATAATGTAAATGACATGCAGCATTACACTTGCTGCAAGATGCTGAGTGCCATAAAAATGTACAACACTCAATAGCTTTGGCTAGCTATATCAGAACGAACCTATAGAACGGTCAATAACATATAAAAAAATATATACTTTCCCGGCACCTGTGTCACTTTCTATTGTTATTACAAAATGCCAAATGCTGGTGATCAGGTATTGTTACTTTGCTTTGCAATGTGCCCTAATTTTCTATTATTAATTTACATTTTTTCTCAACATCTACAAAGTTATTCAAATGCAATGTTGGTAATTAAAGGGCTCATAATAACTCGTAATGCACTGCTTATATATGCTAATATTCTGTATTCCTCAGTTCTTCTGTTTCTTTCAGTTTAAAGGTGAAAACACATATACAGTACCAATCAAAAGTTTGGACACACATACTCATGAAAGGGTTTTTCTTTATTTTTACTATTTTCTACTTTGTAGAATAATAGTGGAGACATCAAAACCATGAAATAACACATATGGAATCATGTAGTAACAAAAAAAGTGTTAAACAAATAGGGTACTAAAAGATCTTAGATTCTTCAAAGTAGCCACCCTTTGCCTTGATGACATCTTTGCACACTCTTGGCATTCTCTCAACCATCTTCACCTGGAATGCTTTTCCAACAGTCTTGAAGGAGTTCCGACATATGCTGAGCACTTGTTGGCCACCTCAATTGGGTTGAGGTCGGGTGATTGTGGAGGCCAGGTCATCTGATGCAGCACTCCATCACTCTCCTTCTTGGTCAAATAGCCCTTACACAGCCTGGAGATGTGTTGGGTCATTGTCCCGTTGGAAAACAAATGATAGTCCAACAACGCAAACCAGATGGGATGGCGTATCGCTGCAGAATGCTGTGGCAGCCATGCTGGTTAAGTGTGCCTTGAATTCTAAATAAATCACTGACAGTGTCATCAGCAAAGCACCCCCACACCATCACACCTCCTCCTACATGGTTCACGGAGGGAACCACACATGCAGAGACCATCCGTTCACCTACTCTGTGTCTCACAAAGGCACTGTGGTTGGAACCAAAAATCTCAAATTTGGACTCATCAGACCAAAGGACAGATTTCCACCTGTCTAATGTTCATTGATCGTGTTTCTTGGCTTAAGCAAGTCTCTTTTTCTTATTGGTGTCCTTTAGTAAAGTTTTCTTTGCAGCAATTCGACCATGAAGGCCTGATTCACACAGTCCCCTCTGAACAGTTGATGTTGAGGTGTGTCTGTTACTTGAGCTCTGTGAAGCATTTATTTGGGCTGCAATTTCTGAGGCTGGTAACTCTAATGAACTTATCCTCTGCAGCAGACGTAACTCTAGGTCTTCCTTTCTGTGGTGGTCTTCATGAGATTCAGTTTCCTCACAGCTCTTGATGGTTTTTGCATATGCACTTTCAAAGTTCTTGAAATTTTCCAGATTGACTGACCTTCATGTCATAAAGTAATGATGTACTGTCGTTTCTCTTTGCTTATTTAAGCTGTTCTTGACCTAATATGGACTTGGTCTTTTACCAAATAGGGCTATCTTCTGCATACCACGACCTTCCTTTTCATAACACAACTGATTGGCTGAAACACATTAAGAAGGAAAGAAATTCCACAAATTAACTTTTGACAAGGCACACCTGTTAATTTAAATGCATTCCAGGTGACTACCTCATGAAGCTGGTTGAGAGAATGCCAAGAGTGTGCAAAGCTGTCATCAAGGCAAAGGTTGGCTACTTTGAAAAATCTCAAATATAAAATATATTTTGATTTGTTTAACACTTTTTTGGTTACTACATGTTCCATATCTGTTATTTCATGGTTTGAATGTTTTCACTATTATACTATGTAGAAAATAGTACAAATAAAGAAAAACCCTTTGAATGAGTAGGTGTGTCCAAACTTTTGACTGGTACTGTATATATATATTCATATATTTGTATATATTGTCATTAGGGTTTCTGGAAAATGTATATGTCCCAAAATATAAGAATATGAGAAATATATATAAAGTTGAAAAAAAAAATATTCATTCTGAAACTGTTTTTGTCAATTTCATATGTGGTATACCATACAAACATTGTAGAATTTAAGTTCAATCAAAAATATTAACCTTATTTTAAATGCTAAATATATGTATGAGAGGGGCAATAACTTGTTTTCTTATTCCAGAAAGATAGAGAACTATATATACAAATCTTTATGTTCATAAGAAATCTTGACGTTCACAACACCCACGATGATACTTGGAACTCAATGGAAACTTTTTTATTTACAGTATCTGTAACTATGGTATGTACAGTTGAGATAGATATGAAAACTTGTATAAAATAAGTATCACACTGGAACACAAGAACATTTTGGAACCATTGGTTGTTATCGGGGGTTTTGAACAGCCTTCTTTAATAGTCTGAATGTTATGGACAGCCTTTACTTTTCACATCATCGTTAAATAAAGTGAGACTGAAAATAAATCCATAAAATGTTTGTTTTGATCTATTAAAAATGGAAAATAGGTTAAAGAACTTCAGAGATTGTGTCATTGTGCCCATATTCAAAGACCTATTGATGTACTGTTGTCTAACCCTCTTAACATTTAGCTTTTTAAGAAAATGGAAGTGAAGTAATGCACAGTGTATGTTTCTGTTATTTGGGATTTGGAGCTTAGTTATCTTCATTTTAATGGCAATTAAAACAACTGTTTTATCCACAAGGCAAGATTGTTTAAAGGCCCACTGCACTCAAAATGTGATTGTCCTGTGTTTTATGCATAACCGCGGGAAGTAGGGGTGCTGAGGATGCTGCAGCACCCCCTGAAAAATCTGAATGAGGTATGAGGTTGAGGTTGGAATAATACTGTGAAAATGATGATAATGCCCTTTTAGAATAAGAGCTGTTTGAAAAGACCGCCTGAAATTTCAGCCTGTTTTGGTGGGATGGAGTTGAGGCAGTACATTTGATAATAGACCAAAAAGAAAAAGCTCCAAACCTCTGCCAATAACAGCTAGTTTTCAGTTTTTCCATCCCCATTCAGACCACTCACAGACATTCCAAGCAAAATTCTTGCTTGAGAAATTGCTCTTTGCTAAGAAGGTATTTTGTTTATTTTTGTACCATTTTAATTGTAAGGTACTTAATTGTTACCCAGAAATGATTTCATATTGAGATAAAAGTCTGCATTGAACCTTTAAGAATTCATGAGCTACTTTGTTTCTTCACCTCAGAACACTTCTAGGAGGAGTCCAAATTAATGCATGACCACAAAGAATGGAGTGCAATTATTTACAGATCTTCCTGAACACTTCTGGAGGTAGTCCGGGACGAATTGATTGGTTGGATGAATGCTCAGTGGGCAGAGCTTAGTGACAGGTTAGTGGAAGGAGTTTACGGGTGAGAGTCAAATAAAGAAAATGCTTGCAGGGAGGCCGGTTGGAGGGTGTTAAACACGGGTTATGACACAGTGTGTCAATTTGTTAGTAGGTAAATGGAAGACGGTCCTCCTCGAAAGCCTCCTTTTGGCGAGGAAGCACAAGTGTATCCTACCGGACTCCTTGCGGAAGAGTTTTGAAATCTGCCACATCCCCTTTGAATCAGCTATTATTTTCTCGAAGGAGAAAAGCATGCAAACATTTAAAAACGATATGCTACTAAGCCTTTTATCTATAAAATATATTGCACAACCAGCTAAATGTGTTTTAGGAGGGAGGAGGGAGGACACAGGAGTTGAGCAAATCTAATTGAGAAAAGGCCAAGGTTGCCAGTTTGAATCCTGATGCAGCTTTTTTTGGCCCAACCTTACCCAACATACTTAACTTACATCTAGACGTTCCGCTAGCGGAACACCTGCTCCAATATCCAATGATGGGCGTGGCGCGAAATACAAAGTCCTCGAAAATCCGAAAACTTCAATTTTTCAAACATATGACTATTTTACACCATTTTAAAGACACGACTCTCCTTTATCTAACCACACTTTCAAAAAGGCTTTACAGCGAAAGCAAAACATTAGATTATGTCAGCAGAGTACCCAGCCAGAAATAATCAGACACCCATTTTTCAAGCTAGCATATAATGTCACAAAAAACAAAACCACAGCTAAATGCAGCACTAACCTTTGATGATCTTCATCAGATAACACTCCTAGGACATTATGTTATACAATACATGCATGTTTTGTTCAATAAAGTTCATATTTATATCAGAAAACAGCTTTTTACATTAGCATGTGACGTTCAGAACTAGCATTCCCACCGAACACTTCCGGTGAATTTACTAAATTACTTACGATAAACGTTCACAAAAAACATAACAATTATTTTAAGAATTATAGATACAGAACTCCTTTATGCAATCGCGGTGTCCGATTTTAAAATAGCTTTTCGGTGAAAGCACATTTTGCAATATTCTGAGTAGATAGCCCGGCCATCATGGCTAGCTATTTTGACACCCACCAAGTTTGGTACTCACCAAACTCAGATTTACTATAAGAAAAATTGGATTACCTTTGCTGTTCTTCGTCAGAATGCACTCCCAGGACTTCTACTTCAATAACAAATGTTGGTTTGGTTCCAAATAATCCATAGTTATATCCAAATAGCGGCGTTTTGTTGTGCGTTCAAGACACTATCCGAAGGGTAACGAAGGGTGAAGGGCGCGTTTCGTGACAAAAAATGTCAAAATATTCCATTACCGTACTTCGAAGCATGTCAAACGCTGTTTAAAATCAATTTTTATGCGATTTTTCTCGTAAAAAAGAGATAATATTCCGACCGGGAGTTGTTGTTTTCGTTCAAAGACAGAGAAAGTAAAATGGACTCTTCTCGTGCACGCGCACGCCATTCTCATTGTTCTCAGATCGACCACTATCCAAATGCGCTACTGTTTTTCAGCCATGGCCTGCAAAGTCATCATTCAACGTTCTGGCTCCTTCTGAGAGCCTATGGGAGCGTTAGAAAATGTCACGTTACAGCAGAGATCCCCTGTTTTGGATAGAGATGATCAAGAAGGCCAAGAAATGGTCAGAGAGGGCGCTTCCTGTTTGGAATCTTCTCAGATTTTGGCCTGCCAAATGAGTTCTGTTATACTCACAGACACCATTCAAACAGTTTTAGAAACCTTGGAGTGTTTTCTATCCAAAGCTAATAATTATATGCATATTCTAGTTTCTGGGCAGGAGTAATAATCAGATTAAATCGGTACGTTTTTTATTCGGCCGTGAAAATACTGCCCCCTATCCATAACAAGTTAACTGACATTTCTAATCTTCTGACATTCTGAATGACTAATTTACTGAACAGCTTTATAAATGTGAAAAAACTAGTTTGGTGCCCTCCCCTTCGCTGACGTAGTGGACTAGGCACTGGGATAGGAACCAGGAGGTCACAGGTGCTAATCTTGCCAATGCCCTTTCTCATAAAAGGTATATTTACATTTCTGGAGTTCGATGTCAGACCAGTCATTCTTGCTTTAAATTGTGAGTCTAGATAAACTATTTTAACATTTTAATTCACGGGCAATAAATATAAAACACCATGTAAAAAAACAAGGTGTTATTTTAGATTCTGAACTCAATTTCAAATCACACATTAGGAATGTGACCAAAATAGCTTTTACCATGAGGAGCATTGCCAAGGTGCTGCCGTTTCTCTCTCAGGCTGATACAGAGAGACTCATCCATGCTTTTATTACAAGCAGGCTTGACTACAGTAATTCTCTCCTGTCTGGTCTACCCAAGAAAGCCATTGGTCAACTGAAAAACATCCAGAATGCTGCAGCACGGGTACTGACCAAGACCAGACGGAAAGCACACATTACACCGGTTTTAAGGTCTCTGCACTGGCTGCCTGTGAGTTTTAGAATTTTCAGATTCTTCTATTGGTTTTTAAATCAAACCATGATTGTGCACCCCAATACATGTCAAACATGCTTTTAAGTTATGTACCCAGTAGGTCCCTCAGGTCCTCTGGCACTGGCCTTTTAACTATCCCAAAGCCTAGGACTAAGACGCATGTAGGCAGCCTTTAGTTACAATGCCCCCAGCCTTTGGAATAGCCTGCCAAAGAACCTGAGGGGTGCCGAAACTTTGGACATTTTTTAAATAGATCTTAAAACACCTTTTTAGCTTTGATTTTCCCTAGTGTGCTTTTTAGCTGTTCAGTTTTTATTGTTATTATTTCGTTTTTTATCCTCTTGTGTTTGTTGTGTAGTAAAAATTGTCATCGTTTTTATTCGTTTTTTCCTGTAAAGCACATTGTGTTGCATTCCATGTCTGAAATGTGCTGTATAAATAAAGCTTGATTTGATAACTAGCTATGATGTGGGGGTAAAATGAAATCATGCCGGTTGCAGCATATGAGCTCAGCTGTCTACAATCAGCACACATTACACAGAGAGCCAGGAAGGCTAATACATTAGTAATTAAAAGCTCAGTATGTAGAGGATGGTAAATAATACAACTGTCAAGGCCCAGCGGCAAACAGGATGTAAGGAATGTGTGTCGAGTCCTCGTGTCAGAGGAAGAGAGGCCTTTCCATAATGCAATCAAATATTTACTCTGTCAGTTCTAGACAGAGGGCTCAGAGGCCCAGAACAGTCGCCTATGGGAGGTATAGCAGAGGCTACAGCAAGGCAACCTCATGGGCTACTCTACTGTACCTATGGACCTCTGTAGACTGAAAGCTGCTCGCTTCGACCTCAGATCTCAAAGCCAATTTTGTATTATGTAATAATCTGTTTTCTGTTTGATGGCGATAGGAATCTGATCAGGAAGTCTCAATGGGATGCACGGATTCAAACGATACTTTATACATATTGCAAAGCTACTGTGGGAAAGGGATTGTGAGCCCAGCTAGCCTAGCCCAGTAGCCTACCACCACTACTGATAGTGTGGAAGATACAGTATACTGTTTGGATACTGGTTAGGCAGTTACTGTATATGACTGGTGTCAAGGTCAAGCTGTATAAAGGGAAGATTGGGGAAGAATAAAGTGACATCAGCCATGTGGTAGGCCTAGATGTGGTTTTTCAGGTGTGGAAATCCCAGAAGTGAAAGCAAAATGGCTAGCACACAGGCTACCGTGTGCTAGTGAAGACAGTACCGAGACTAGAAGGTACAGCAGCCCATACAAATTAGGGCTCTATTCAATCCATATTGTGGAAATTCAGCGCTATAGCGCAATTGAAATTTAAAGGCAATGTCCCGCATTAGCAGAGACTGAGTTCACGTTAAATGCTGCAGATGTCGGCTCAATAGGAAATTACCTTTACATTTCTTGTAACACTTCAGCAATACAGATTGAATAGATCCCTTAGCGTTACGAAATTATAGTAAAAAAATGTCTAGTACTTCATCCATATTTTACCATCATGAATCATCTGTGGAAATACAGAAACATTGAAATAATTAGAGTCATTTGTATGGGAGATGACGGTGTGTAAATCCCCAAATGTATAGCATTAAACACTGTCAACATAGTCATCCAATTCCATTTCCTCTTGAAAAACAGCTACAGTTGAAGTCGGAAGTTTACATACACCTTAGCCAAATACATTTAAACTCAGTTTTTCACAACTCCTGACATCTAATTCTAGTAAAAATTCCCTGTCTTAGGTCACTTTATTTAAGAATGTGAAATGTCAGAATAATAGTAGAGAGAATGAATTATTTCAGCTTTTATTTTTTTCATCACATTCCCAGTGGGTCAGAGGTTTACATACACTCAATTAGTCTTTGGTAGCATTGCCTTTAAATTGTTTAACTTGGGTCAAACGTTTCGGGTAGCCTTCCACAAGCTTCCCACAATAAGTTGGGTGAATTTTGGCCCATTCCTCCTGACAGAGCTGGTGTAACTGAGTCAGGTTTGTATAACTCCTTGCTCGTACACACTTTTTCAGTTCTGCCCACACATCTTCTATAGGATTGAGGTCAGGGCTTTGTGATGGCTACTCCAATACCTTGACTTTGTTGTCCTTAAGCCATTTTGCCACAACTTTGGATGTATGCTTAGGGTCATTGTCCATTTGGAAGACCCATTTGCGACCAAGCTTTAACTTCCTGACTGATGTCTTGATATGTTGCTTCAATATATCCACATAATTTTCCTCCCTCATGATGACATCTATTTTGTGAAGTGCACCAGTCCCTCCTGCAGCAATGCACCCACACAACATGATGCTGCCACCCCCGTGCTTCACGGTTGGGATGGTGTTCTTCGGCTTGCAAGCATCCCCCTTTTTCCTCCAAACATAACGATGGTCATTATGGCCAAACAGTTCTATTTTGGTTTCATCAGACCAGAGGACATTTCTCCAAAAAGTACTATCTTTGTCCCCATGTACAGTTGCAAAACGTAATCTGACTTTTTTTATGGCGGTTTTGGAGCAGTGGCTTCTTCCTTGCTGAGCGGCCTTTCAGGTTATGTCGATATAGGACTCGTTTTACTGTGGATATAGATACTTTTGTACCTGTTTCCTCCAGCATCTTCAAAAGGTCCTTTGCTGTTGTTCTGGCATTGATTTGCACTTTTCGTACAAAAGTATGTTCATCTCTAGGAGAGAGAACGCGTCTCCTTCCTGAGCGGTATGACGGCGGAGTGGTCCCATGGTTTTTATACTTGCGTACTATTGTTTGTACAGATGAACGTGGTACCTTCAGGGGTTTGGAAATTGCTCCCAAGGATGAACCAGACTTGTGGAGGTCTACAAAAACAAATTCTGAGGTCTTGGCTGATTTCTTTTAATTTTCCCATGATGTCAAGCAAAGAGGCACTGAGTTAGAAGGTAGGCCTTGAAATACATCCACAGGTACACCTCCAATTGACTGAAATTATGTCAATTAGCCTGTCAGAAGCATCTAAAGCCATGACATAATTTTCTGGAATTTTCCAAGCTGTTTAAAGACACAGTCAATTTAGTGTATGTAAACTTCTGACCCACTGGAATTGTGATACAGTGAATTATAAGTGAAATAATCTGTCTGTAAACAATTGTAGAAAAAATTACTTGTGTCATGCACAAAGTAGATGTCCTAACCGACTTGCCAAAACTATAGTTTGTTAACAAGAAATTTGTGGAGTGGTTGAAAAACGAGTTTTAATAACTCCAACCTAAGTGTATGTAAACTTCCGACTTCAACTGTATTTCCCACAAGTGCAAGGGGCCCCCAGATTGAACAATGTCTCCATATACATGCTGTGATCAGAGAGAGAGTTACGGGCTACAGTTACACTCTGCCGTGACTAAATTGATGTCCAACACGTAATTACATTACATTACGTAATCGTGGCTCACTCTGCTGCGTGTACAGTAAATCCTAACCATGTACTGTGTCCCAAATGGCACCCTATTCCCTATACAGTGCACTACTTTTGACCAGGACCCATTTGTTTCCTCTGACTCTGTCCCTGAGAATTGCACCCTATTCTACCCTAGTACTCCGCTGTATCAAGCATAAGAGAAGGTACAGGGTATCTACTGAGTATTTGTAGTATATTTCAAGGAAATTGTATGGTATATCAATATCAAGAGTATGCTATTACATTATGCTACAGTGTGATGAAAGATGCCAAAGTCATGCAGTTGCATTGTCATTGGGGTCAACTGGTTCTAACTCACAGGAATCAATCTATGGTTACAAAATGAGCTTTATTCAGATAAGTTACTTTTTTTACATTAAAAGTATCAGTACTGTGTCATATTTTCTAAGGACATGAAGAGACAGCAATACATCAGAAAGAAAGAACATATGGTAATGAAAGAAACAGAGGACTTTCAAATATGATTTGACTGAGCCCTAACAAATGAATACATTTCAACATAAAAGTATGCTGAAACGGTGAGCCTAATATCCCTTGTCCTAGACCTTAAGAGTACAGAAGATGATGACTGCAGGGTCAAAATAAAGACCAGAGCTCCATCCAGAGAAACAGAGAAGTCCTGGACTGGGGGCATCCTGAAAGCAGCTCAACAGACCTGGCCTGCCTGGCTTTCTTGTCTGAGCTGGCTGGCTGTCACACAGGGGGAATGGAATGACCCAGTGAACGACCAGCCCCAGCTCTGCTCCTCTCCTCTCCAGGCAGACAGCCCTGTAGTCTCAGTTAGCAGTGTCAGGATGCCACTATCTAATGGTGTCAATGTCCCAGAGCCAACGCTAGCTACACAGCCAGTCTGTTGATGTTGAAGATTTTGACAGTGGTCTGCCCCGGCGCTGGCCAGCTGCACCCAGGAACTGTCTGCTGCTGTGACCCTGCCTTCGCCCTCTTCCTCGCCCCCCTGGCCGACCTGGCCCGCCCTCGGCCTCCAGCGCAGCCTCTTCACTGTCAACGCGTGACTCTGACTGGAGGGGGGAAGCATTGTCAAGGAAACAAGACAAAGAGTGGTGACGTAGTGCAGTGCAGCAGTGTGTTGTTCTGTCTCCCTCAAGCAGACTGTATGTAAAGGACATGGTTAGGCACAAGGAAATACAGGGCATTCGGAAAGAATTCAGACCCCTTCACTTTTCCACATTTTGTAACATTACAGCCTTATTCTAAAATGGATTAAATAGTTTTTTCCCCCTCATCAATCTAAACACAATACCACATAATGACAAAGCAAAAAAAGGTTTTTAGATTATTTATTTTTTAAATACTGAAATATCACATTTACATAAGTATTCAGACCCTTAACTCAGTACTTTGTTGAAGCACCTTTGGCAGTGATTATAGCCTCGAGTCATCTTGGGTATGACACTACAAGTTTGGCACATCTGTATTTGAGGAGTTTCTCCCATTCTTCTCAGCAGACCATCTCAAGCTCTGTCAGGTTGGATGGGGAGCAGCTCTGTACAGCTATTTTCAAGACTCTCCAGAGATTTTTGAACGGGTTCAAGTCCGGGCTCTGGCTGGGTCACTCCAGGTCATTCAGAGACTTGTCCCAAAGCCACTCCTGTGTCGTCTTGTCTGTGTGCTTAGGGTCGTTGTCCTATTGGAAGGTGAACCTTCACCCCAGGTTTTCATCAAGGATCTCTCTGTACTTTGCTCCATTCATCTTTTCCTCAATCCTGACTAGTCTCCCAGTCTGTGCTGCTGAAAAACATCCCCACAGCATGATGCTGCCACCACCATGCTTCACCGTAGGGATGGTGCCAGGTTTCCTCCAGACGTGACGCTTGGCATTCAGGCCAAAGAGTTCAATCTTGGTTTCATCAAACCAGAGAATCTTGCTTCTCATGGTCTGAGAGTCTTTAGGTGCCTTTTGGCAAACTCCAAGCGGGCTGTCATGTGCCTTTTACTGAGGAGTGGCTTCCATCTGGCCACTCTACCATAAAGGCCTGATTGGTGGAGTGCTGCAGAGATGGTTGTCCTTCTGGAAGGTTCTCCCATCTCCACAGAGGAACTCTGGAGCTCTGTCAGAGTGACCATCTGGTTCTTGGTCACCTCCCTGACAAAGGCCCTTCTCCTCCAATTGATCAGTTTGGTACCCTTCCCCAGATCTGTCCCTCGGCACAATCCTGTCTCAGAGCTATACAGACAATTCCTTTGACGTCATGGCTTGGTATTTGCTCTGACATGCTCTGTCAACTGTGGGACCTTATATAGACAGGTGTGTGCCTTTCCAAATCATGTCCAATCAATTGAATATACCACAGGTGGACTCCAATCAAGTTGTAGAAGCATCTCAAGGATGATCAATGGAAACAGGATGCATCTGAGATCAATTTCAAGTCTCATAGCAAAGGGTCTGAACACTTACGTAAATAAGGTTTTTCTGTTTTTATTTTTTATAAATTTGCAAAAAGTCTAAAATTAGAAAAAAATACTAAATATAAAAAGCAGATGGGGAATAGACTTTCTCATATACAATGTCAACATGTTTATTTTGAGCTACACCATGTTGTGTTCTGCAGTAGTAGAGGAATAATCCAAACTTTTACAGAGCAGGTACCATACCTGTTTGGCCCTGTCCGGGGGTATCATCAGATGGAGCCACAGTGTCTCCTGAACCCTCCTGTCTCAGCCTCCAGTATTTATGCTACAGTAGTTTATGTGTCGGGGGGCTAGGGTCAGTCTGTTATATCTGGAGTATTTCTCCTGTCTTATCCGGTGTCCTGTGTGAATTTAAGTATGCTCTCTCTAATTCTCTCTTTCTCTCTCTCGGAGGACCTGAGCCCTAGGACCATGCCTCAGGACGACCTGGCATGATGACTCCTTGTTGTCCCCAGTCCACCTGGCCGTGCTGCTGCTCAAGTTTCAACTGTTCTGCCTACGGCTATGGAACCCTGACCTGTTCACTGTGATTACTATTGACCATGCTGGTAATTTCTCAACATTTGAACATCTTGACTATGTTCTGTTACAATCTTCACCCGGCACAGCCACTCCTCATAGCCTGGTTCCTCTCTAGGTTTCTTCCTAGGTTTTGGCCTTTCTAGGGAGTTTTTCCTTGCCACCGTGCTTCTACACCTGTATTGCTAGCTGTTTGGGGGTTTAGGCTGGGTTTCTGTACAGCACTTTGATATATCAGCTGATGTAAGAAGGGCTATATAAATAAATTAGATTTTGATTTGAACCCTGATAGAACATTCACAGGCTCTTCAGACCATAGATGTCCCTTCCTTCTCTTCCTACCATAGATCTCCCTTCCTTCTCTTCAGACCATAGATCTCCCTTCCTTCTCTTCAGACCACAGATCTCCCTTTCTTCTCTTCAGACCATAGATCTCCCTTCCTTCTCTTCAGACCATAGATCTCCCTTCCTTCTCTTCAGACCATAGATGTCCCATCCTTCTCTTCAGACCATAGATCTCCATTCCTTCTCTTCAGACCACAGATCTCCCTTCCTTCTCTTCAGACCACAGATCTATCTTTCTTCTCTTCATGACTCAGTGGAAACGCCAGATGCTGGGGGCTTCACAAAATGAGCCTGTGGATTGTATTTCCTCCTCAATGACACTCTTAATTACACAGCTATTCAAAGCCACCTGGGAATACAGGTGGGTCTCCACTTATAGAACAGGGCCTGCCACTACCCAGCCCAACCGCCAGCAGGTGACTGGAGGTGCATCAGTCAAGCAATCAGTGAAACATTCAACCAATCAAACTTTGTCCCCAGACATACATTTGGTTTGCAGGCAGGGTTAAAAATAAACATACAAAAGAGTTAAAAACAGATCACACAAAATAGAAACGAACACAGAAACATCATCATATTGCAACTTTAAGGAACTGGCTGGCAATAAAGTGCATGTGCAACTCAAAGACGGGGTACTAGGCCACAGACAGACAAGTGGTGGCTACAAGGGAAGCATACTGAACATACTACATACAACATTCATACTACATGTGGCATGAATCATTTTAAGCAATAGGGTTTAAGCAATAGGCTAAAGCTTCCCTCTGCTTTCTTAACTTCTGATAGGCTGCATATACATTTCCGGCATACAGCTTACACTGTAAATATCCAGAATCCAATCATTTCAGATCTAAAGTAATGCCTAGGGTGAAGGGGCAAGGGGTCGATTTGGAATTGTGAAATAAGTGCTGTATTATGGTACCTGTTGACGAGGCAGAAGGAGACAGCAGTGGCCGAGTCTCCTACATCTAATATGGAGGAACAGGGTTGGATGACTGGGGGTTCATCAGGGGTCACACTTGCCTCAGAACTACTGCAGTCACCCCGTACTATCACCTGTAAAGGAAAATGTCAATTAAGTGATACTGTCACTTCATACTAACATAGGCCATTCATGTGTCCCAAATGCCATCTTATTCCCTATACGCCCTGCTCAAAAACAAGTGTACTACAAGGCCGGGACTAGACTTGACAGTTCATGCAGCTTTTGTATTCTGATCATGGAGTTCTGATCATGGAATTCCGAACACGTCATGCGTCTACACCTACATTTAAATGTGTCTACAGTGTCCGTAGCGTGTTCAGAATCCATTTTCCCACGCTATATTGAAATGCCAGTATGCATTCTGCAAACGGTGGAAAATGCTACATCCGATAATAACACAACAGTCACTTCATGGCAGTAGTTAACTACTGTAGCTAACTGGCTAACCTCTGTAACTAAACAACAAGCTAGCTAGCAAAGCTAAAGAGATTGACAACAGGTTAGGATAACAAAAAATTGTTTTCTTAATAAACTAACTGGCTAGCATTTATGAAGCCAACAAACACGTTCCTCACACGCTAGGAACGTATTTCCACCAACATTTAAAAAGGTGCTTCTCGCTCCCTGGAGACTTGTGGGCAAAGTGCTGATGATGTCGCCCACTGTATGAACTTTCGGTAGCCTGATTGCGTCCAGACTGAGCAGAAATCCGTACACAATGCGTCCCTTCACAGGAGTGTCAAGCCTAAAGGGAATAGGGTGCCATTTGGGACGCAGACTACGATGAACAGCATTATTGTCACGACTTCCACCGAAGGTGGCTCCTCTCCCTGGTCGGGCGGTGCTCGGCGGTCGTCGTCGCCGGCCTACTAGCTGCCACCGATCCCATTTTCCTTTTCGTTTGTGTCTGTCTGTTTTTTCACACCTGTGTTCAGTTTAGTTGATTTCGGTGGGTTTATATACACCCCGCTGCAGGCTAGGCTTTGTGCGGGATTATTTGCTGTGTATTTTCTTGTAAGGGGTGCTTGCCTGCACCACGGGATTTTGTTTCTTTATTCGGTATATGTTTACCGTGTGCAGTTGCGCGTTTGTGGAGTCGAGGTTTCTCCTCCATGTGCCCAGTTCATTCCCTGTGAGTGGCGATTACGTTTGTGCGGTTATTTCCCATGTGTTTGTGTTGTGCCTTCAATGATACTACTTCTTCTTTACCATTGTGACCTTTACTTACTGAGGAGCTCATTTGTAACTAACAACCTTTAAAGGCTGAATCCTTACTTGCAATTAGCACATCATTAAATGTAATGTGAATCTTGTATTGATGTCAAAGTTGTCTTGAGCTAGAGTTCAGGGCCTGTATCACAAAGGGTCTTAGAGTAGGAGTGCTGATCTAGGATCAGAACCCCCCTCTTATTCATTATGATTTAAAAGGCAAGACTGATCCTTGATCAGCACTTCTTCTCTGAGATGCTTTGTGAACACACGCCCAGACCTAAGTGAACAGACGTTGAAGTCCGGAGAATACAAGTTACCTCTGCTAATAACACTAAGGTTTTTCTGGTGTAGAATATTTACCTTCTTGTCTCGACTTGATGTCACAAAGTACTTGTTGTCGGTGCTTCAGTCACATGACCATATGATGCGTGTGTGCACGGCAATGTCCTTCCTTCTTGGTGGGTGTGTACAGGGAGAAATTAGGTTCTGGACAGGGAAGGAGCACACACATAAACAATATACGATATTACCACTTTGCATTAGTGTTGAAACACAAAGCTACATGTCACACACAAAGAAACAGTCTGTCTAAACAGTACATAACTGTTCTGTGGTAACAATGAATCTCTACTGACAAACAACTAAACCCAGGGCCTCAGTTACTCCTACCCCTGATGTCTGTCATTAATGTTGGATGTGACACACTGTTGTCTGTGTAGTTCCAGCAGACACCCCTCTAGAAAGAGAGACACTGCTGTCTGTGTAGTTCCAGCAGACACCCCTCTAGAGACACACTGTTGTCTGTGTAGTTCCAGCAGCCACCCCTCTAGAGAGACACTGTTGTCTGTGTAGTTTCAGCAGCCACCCCTCTAGAGACACACTGCTGCCTGTGTAGTTCCAGCAGACACCCCTCTAGAGACACACTGTTGTTTGTGTAGTTCCAGCAGCCACCCCTCTAGAGAGACACTGTTGTCTGTGTAGTTCCAGCAGCCACCCCTCTAGAGACACACTGTTGTCTGTGTAGTTCCAGCAGCCACCCCTCTAGAGAGACACTGTTGTCTGTGTAGTTTCAGCAGCCACCCCTCTAGAGACACACTGTTGTCTGTGTAGTTCCAGCAGCCACCCCTCTAGAGACACACTGTTGTCTGTGTAGTTCCAGCAGACACCCCTCTAGAGACACACTGTTGTCTGTGTAGTTCCAGCAGACACCCCTCTAAAAAGAGAGACACTGCTGTCTGTGTAGTTCCAGCAGACACCCCTCTACAGAGACACTGCTGTCTGTGTAGTTCCAGCAGACACCCCTCTAGAAAGAGAGACACTGCTGTCTGTGTAGTTCCAGCAGACACCCCTCTAGAGACACACTGCTGTCTGTGTAGTTCCAACAGACACCCCTCTAGAGAGACACTGTTGTCTGTGTAGTTCCAGCAGCCACCCCTCTAGAGAGACACTGTTGTCTGTGTAGTTCCAGCAGACACCCCTCTACAGAGACACTGCTGTCTGTGTAGTTCCAGCAGACACCCCTCTAGAGACACACTGTTGTCTGTGTAGTTCCAGCAGCCACCCCTCTAGAGACACATTGTTGTCTGTGTAGTTCCAGCAGACACCCCTCTAGAAAGAGAGACACTGCTGTCTGTGTAGTTCCAGCAGACACCCCTCTACAGAGACACTGCTGTCTGTGTAGTTCCAGCAGACACCCCTCTACAGAGACACTGCTGTCTGTGTAGTTCCAGCAGACACCCCTCTAGAGACACACTGTTGTCTGTGTAGTTCCAGCAGACACCCCTCTAGAGAGACACTGTTGTCTGTGTAGTTCCAGCAGACACCCCTCTAGAGAGACAATGTTGTCTGTGTAGTTCCAGCAGCCACCCCTCTAGAGACACACTGTTGTCTGTGTAGTTCCAGCAGACACCCCTCTAGAGAGACACTGTTGTCTGTGTAGTTCCAGCAGACACCCCTCTAGAGAGACACTGCTGTCTGTGTAGTTCCAGCAGCCACCCCTCTAGAGACACACTGCTGTCTGTGTAGTTCCAGCAGCCACCCCACTAGAGACACACTGTTGTCTGTGTAGTTCCAGCAGACACCCCTCTAGAGAGACACTGCTGTCTGTGTAGTTCCAGCAGCCACCCCTCTAGAGACACACTGCTGTCTGTGTAGTTCCAGCAGCCACCCCACTAGAGACACACTGTTGTCTGTGTAGTTCCAGCAGACACCCCTCTAGAGAGAGAGACACTGTTGTCTGTGTAATTCCAGCAGACACCCCTCTACAGAGACACTGCTGTCTGTGTAGTTCCAGCAGACACCCCTCTAGAGACACACTGTTGTCTGTGTAGTTCCAGCAGACACCCCTCTAGAGAGACACTGTTGTCTGTGTAGTTCCAGCAGACACTCCTCTAGAGAGACACTGTTGTCTGTGTAGTTCCAGCAGCCACCCCACTAGAGACACACTGTTGTCTGTGTAGTTCCAGCAGACACCCCTCTACAGAGACACTGCTGTCTGTGTAGTTCCAGCAGCCACCCCTCTAGAGACACACTGTTGTCTGTGTAGTTCCAGCAGACACCCCTCTAGAAAGAGAGACACTGCTGTCTGTGTAGTTCCAGCAGACACCCCTCTAGAGACACACTGTTGTCTGTGTAGTTCCAGCAGCCACCCCTCTAGAGAGACACTGTTGTCTGTGTAGTTCCAGCAGCCACCCCTCTAGAGACACACTGTTGTCTGTGTAGTTCCAGCAGCCACCCCTCTAGAGAGACACTGTTGTCTGTGTAGTTTCAGCAGCCACCCCTCTAGAGACACACTGTTGTCTGTGTAGTTCCAGCAGCCACCCCTCTAGAGACACACTGTTGTCTGTGTAGTTTCAGCAGCCACCCCTCTAGAGAGACACTGTTGTCTGTGTAGTTCCAGGGGCCACCCCTCTAGAGATACACTGTTGTCTGTGTAGTTCCAGCAGACACCCCTCTAGAAAGAGAGACACTGCTGTCTGTGTAGTTCCAGCAGACACCCCTCTACAGAGACACTGCTGTCTGTGTAGTTCCAGCAGACACCCCTCTAGAAAGAGAGACACTGCTGTCTGTGTAGTTCCAGCAGACACCCCTCTAGAGACACACTGCTGTCTGTGTAGTTCCAACAGACACCCCTCTAGAGAGACACTGTTGTCTGTGTAGTTCCAGCAGCCACCCCTCTAGAGAGACACTGTTGTCTGTGTAGTTCCAGCAGACACCCCTCTACAGAGACACTGCTGTCTGTGTAGTTCCAGCAGACACCCCTCTAGAGACACACTGTTGTCTGTGTAGTTCCAGCAGCCACCCCTCTAGAGACACACTGTTGTCTGTGTAGTTCCAGCAGACACCCCTCTAGAAAGAGAGACACTGCTGTCTGTGTAGTTCCAGCAGACACCCCTCTACAGAGACACTGCTGTCTGTGTAGTTCCAGCAGACACCCCTCTACAGAGACACTGCTGTCTGTGTAGTTCCAGCAGACACCCCTCTAGAGACACACTGTTGTCTGTGTAGTTCCAGCAGACACCCCTCTAGAGAGACACTGTTGTCTGTGTAGTTCCAGCAGACACCCCTCTAGAGAGACACTGTTGTCTGTGTAGTTCCAGCAGCAGAATCGTTGGAGTGACGATGAACCGTTGGGAGATGTTGTTTGCGTTTGTAGCTGATGTGGTCTCTTGTGCGCCCTGTTCCTGAGTGTTATGTGACTGACCATTGTTTGGTTTTGTCATGTTCTAACTTTCCTGTCTGTTCCCTCCTGGTCTTGTGTTCTCCTTTCCTCTTAAATGTTGCTTCCTGTGCACAAAGGTTGCTGAGGTCTGGGGAGAAGTAGGTTGGCTGGGGCAAGTGGAAGGTGAACATGTAACCTCTCGTAAATTTGGGGCGCAGAGGCCTGTGTCAATTTGGGACGCAGAGGCTTGTGTCAATTTGGGACGCAGAGGCTTGTGTCAATTTGGGACGCAGAGGCTTGTGTCAATTTGGGACGCAGAGGCTTGTGTCAATTTGGGACGCAGAGGCTTGTGTCAATTTGGGACGCAGAGGCTTGTGTCAATTTGGGACGCAGAGGCTTGTGTCAATTTGGGATGCAGAGGCTTGTGTCAATTTGGGACGCAGAGGCTTGTGTCAATTTGGGACGCAGAGGCTTGTGTCAATTTGGGACGCAGAGGCCTGTGTCAATTTGGGACGCAGAGGCTGGTACATTGTTCCGGGGCCCTTGTTGGTCCCCGGTTTTATGGGGGGGGGGTGTGACGACCCTCCCACTCTGTCTGCTGTATTTCTCTCTTTGCTCTTGTTCCTTATTAGGATGCTGGTGGGCAGAGTTGGAAGGGTCGTCAGCTAGATGGGAAACACCTGGGCTCGGGTGTGTCCCAGGATAAACACACCTCTTCCACAGTCATGGGGGAGACTCTCTCCATGCAGACACCTTGTTTTTGGTTGTGATAGTTATGGTATCTAATAAATATATATTTTTGATACTCCTTGTCTCCACGTTGTCTCGCTTTTGTTGCGAACTCTGAGCCGGTTCGTAACAAGAGACACTGCTGTCTGTGTAGTTCCAGGAGCCACCCCTCTAGAGAGACACTGCTGTCTGTGTAGTTCCAGCAGACACCCCTCTAGAGAGAGAGACACTGTTGTCTGTGTAGTTCCAGCAGCCTGCCACAGTATTGTTTTCCCCCTCTAGAGGTTGTTCGTATTAAGTCTGGCTCTGTCTGTCTGTATCAGCCCCCCTCCAGACACACACATGCAAGCACGCACATGCACAGACCTAGACAGACAGCATAAGGCTGGTTCCTTCTCTCTGTATGTCTGTCTGTCTATATCGCTCACTTACACACACACATACACACATACACACATACACACACACACACACACAAATACAAGCTGTCTGGAACTCAGGGAAACCTGTCTTCTCTCTACTTCCAACTCCAGCCACTCTCCTTCCCTGTCCTGGCAGGGGCGGCTTTGCTTTCCAGCCCCCCGACTGGCAAGTCTGGACTGGTTAAGCAGAGAGACAGAGAGAGAGACCGACAGAGCAAGCGAGGGAGGTTTGGGACAGACAAAGCGAGGAAGAGAGGGAAAGCGAGGGAGAGAGGGAGGTTTAATACAGAGCAAGGAAGGGAGGGAAAGAGAGGGGGGAGCAAGTCCACATCAGGTTGATAAAGATTTGTGGGCGTGTGACGCGCGAGGACAGGGAGCATTGGGAGAGCAGGGCGTTTGATCACACCTGACACTCTCTAAACTCCCCTGGTCTGGGTGGCTGGGAGGACACTGCTAAGCTAGTGTGTCTGTGTGTGTGTGTGTGTGTGTGTGTGTGTGTGTGCGTGCGTGCGTGCGTGCGTGCGTGTGTGTGTGTGTGTGTGTGTGTGTGTGTGTGTGTGCGTGCGTGTTAGCCTGTGAGTAATTCATGGCTCAACTGGAACAGACTGCCAGTCCGCTGGGCACAGGGGAAACCACCGAGGCTCAGGTAAAGAAAAACAGTCGCACCGCCGGTTTGAGCCATATCAGTGGTGATTTACCTGACTGGGTTAAAATGGGGATTGAAGACGTTGGTTGTATGGTGCTAGAGGAACACATCAGTCTTAAAATATGTGGTGGTTCAGCTCATTCTGCTATTGTGTTTGTTGTGTTCTCCTGTACTAGCCTTTCTGAGTATTTAAGTCTCTTTACAGGGTCATTGATACCACTTGATAGTAAGATGGCGCAGGAGCAGAAGGCAGAAGTTTTACGTGCCCGTAACCGATTGTGTTTTTTTGTTAGTTTACCTGCGTTGTTTGTAACTTCTTTTTGTACTATTTTTGTACATAATGTTGCCGCTATCGTCTCTTATGACCAAAAATAACTTATAGACATCAGGACTGTGATTACTCACTACGGACTAGCAGAATCCTTTTTCTTCTTTCACGACTCTGATGAGCCCGAGGTGGAGGATATACGGCTCCCTCGGGAACAGGCCCCAAACCCAGTTATCTGCATGAAGAGGAGGCGGAGAAAGAGAGGCTGAAGGGCGGGTTGCCTTCTGAGGAGTCGGAGGTGATCAAATAAACCCCCACTCCCCTCATTTCTGCTAGCAAACATTCAATCTTTGGACAATAAAATGGACGAGTTATTGGGAAGATTAAACTACCAACAGGACATTAAAAACTGTAACTTCTTATGCTTCACAGAGTCGTGGCTGAACAACGACAATATCAACATACAGCTAGCTGGTTATACGATGTACCAGCAGGATAGAACAGCGGCGTCTGGTAAGACAAGGGGCGGCGGTCTATGTATTTTTGTAAACAACAGCTGGTGCACGATATCTAAGGAAGTCTCGCGCTATTGCTCGCCTGAGGTAGAGTTTCTCATGATAAGCTGCAGACCACATTATCTACCGAGAGAGTTTTCATCTATATTCCTTGTAGCTGTTTACATACCACCACAGTCAGAGGCTGACACTAAGATAGCATTGAATGAGCTGTATTCCGCCATAAGTAAACAACAAAATGCTCACCCAGAGGCGGTGCCTCTAGTACCTGGGGATTTTAATGCAGGGAAACTTAAATCAGTTTTACCAGATTTCTATCAGCATGTTAAATGTGCAACCAGAGGGAAAAGAACTCTGGACTACCTATACTTCACACACAGAGATGCATACAAAGCTCTCCCTCGCCCTCCATTTGGCAAATCTAACCATAATTCCATCCTCCTGATTCCTGCTTACAAGCAAAAAATAAAACAGGAAGCACCAGTGACTAGATCAATAAAAAAGTGGTCAGATGAAGCAGATGCTAAGCTACAGCCCTGTTTTGCTAGCACAGACTGGAATATGTTCCGGGATTCCTCCAAAGACATTCAGGAGTACACGACATCTGTCATTGGCTTCATCAATAAGTGCATCGACGTCGTCCCCACAGTGACCGTACGTACATACCCCAACCAGAAGCCATGGATTACAGGCAGCATCCGCACTGAGCTAAAGGCTAGAGCTGCCACTTTCAAGGAGCTGGACTCTAACCCGGAAGCTTATAAGATATCCTGCTATCCCATCCGACGAACCATCAAACAGGCAAAGCGTCAATACAGGACTAAGATCGAGTCGTACTACACCGGCTCTGAAGCTCGTCGGATGTGGCAGGGCCTGCAAACCATTACAGACTACAAAAGGAAGCACAGCTGAGAGCTGCCCAGCGACACGAGCCTACCGGATGAGCTAAACTACTTCTATGCTCGCTTCGAGGCAAATAACACTGAAACAGGCATGAGAGCACCAGCTGTACCGGAAGACTGTGTGATCACGCTCTCTGCAGCCGAAGTGAGTAAGAACTTTAGAGAGGTCAACATTCACAAGGCCAGACGGATTACCAGGACATGTACTGCGAGCATGCACTGACCAACAAGCAAGTGTCTTCACTGACATTTTCAACCTCTCCCTGTTCGAGTCTGTAATACCGACATGTTTTAAGCAGACCACCATAGTGCCTGTGCCCAAGAACACTAAGGTAACCTGCCTAAATGACTACCGACCCGTAGCACTCACGTCCGTAGCCATGAAGTGCTTTGAAAGTCTGGTCATGGCTCACATCAACACCATCAAACCCTAGATCCACTCCAATTTCCATACCGTCCCAACAGATCCACAGTCTCTATTGCACTTCACACTGCACTTTACCACCTGGACAAAAGTAACACCTAAAATCAGCAAAAAAAAAACATACCTTTTTCAGGACCCTGTCTTTCAAAGATAATTCGTAAAAATCCAAATAACTTCACAGATCTTCATTGTAAAGGGTTTAAACACTATTTCCCATGCCTGTTCAATGAACCATAAACAATTAATGAACATGCACCTGTTGAATGGTCGTTAAGACACTAACAGCAGTCGTGTCATTGCCATCATTAAAGTGAAGACTGTTTTTTTATCAAATCAATTCTCTGTAATTATTATTATGTGATTAAACTAATCATGTAAATGTAATTAACTAGGAAGTCGGGGCACCAAGGAAAATCTTCAGATTACAAAAGTTATAATTTTCCTAATATAACTTTTCAGATATTTTAATATGTTGTTGATATTTTAATATGTTGTTGGATTTAAAGTTGGATCGGAGGGTGAGGGCTAGGGCCATTCCCCCTAGAAATGTTCGGGAACTGCAGGTGCCTTGGTGGAAGAGTGGAGTAACATCTCAAAGCAAGAACTGGCAAATCTGGTGCAGTCCATGAGGAGGAGAAGCACTGCAGTACTTAATGCAGCTGGTGGCCACACCCGATACTGACTGTTACTTTTGATTTTGACCCCCCCCCCTTTGTTCAGAGACACATTATCCAACTTCTGTTAGTCACATGTCTGCAGAACTTGTTCAGTTTATGTCCCAGTTGTTGAATCTTGATTTGTTCATACAAATATTTACACGTTAAGTTTGCTGAAAACTTTTCTTTTTTTGCTGAGTTCATGTGAGAATGCTATTCATTGACTACAGCTCAGCGTTCAACACCATAGTGCCCTCAAAGCTCATCAATAAGCTAAGGACCCTGGGACTAAACACCTCCGTCTGCAACTGGATCCTGGACTTCCTGACGGGCCGCCCCCAGGTGGTAAGGGTAGGTAACAACACATCCGCCACGTTGATCCTCAACACAGCGGCCCCTCAGGGGTGCATGCTCAGTCCCCTCCTGTACTCCCTGTTCACTTATGACTGCATTGCCAGGCACGACTGACACAACAGTGGTAGGCCTGGTCACCGACAACAACGAGACAGCCTATAGGGAGGAGGTCAGAGACCTGGCCGTGTGGTGCCAGGACAACAACCTCTCCCTCAACGTGATCAAGACAAAGGAGATGATTGTGGACTACAGGAAAAAGAGGACCGAGCACACCCCCATTCTCATCGACGGGGCTGCAGTGGAGCAATCCACATCACGAACAAACTAACATGGTCCAAACACACCATGACAGTTGTGAAGCGGGCACGACAAAACCTATTCCCCCTTAGGAGACTGAAAAGATTTGGCATGGGTTCCCAGATCCTCAAAAGGTTCTACAGCTGCACCACGAAGAGCATCCTGACTGGTTGCATCACTGCCTGGTATGGCAACTGCTCAGCCTCCGACCGCAAGGCACTACAGAGGGTAGTGCGAACGGCCCAGTACATCACTGGGGCCAAGCTTCCTGCCATCCTGGACCTCTATACAAGGCGATGTCAGAGGAAGGCCCTAAAAATTGTCAAAGACTCCAGCCACCCTAGTCATAGACTGGTCTCCCGCTACCACACGGAAAGCGGTACCGGAGCGGAAGCTACAGTGAGCTTTGATTGGTCAATCGTGCCACGATATCGGCGAGTATTTGCATAAAGTTCGGCTTTCCCCAACTTAGGTCCCAGCCTGTTCTCCTCACCCTGTGTTTGGTGAACACTTATTTTAAGCTTTGACTTAAACAACATGTACTAGCAACCCTGGTCTAGTCTACTGGTGTAATAATAATACAAAATATATTTGTTTACATTCTGTTGGCCTATGGTTTTTATTGGATGAAGGAGAGACAGTAGGAAAGATAATGGGACAAATTGGAAACCACAGCAAACCTGCTCTCTCTTTCTCTCTTCTCTCGGAGGACCTGAGCCCTAGGGCCATGCCTCAGGACTACCTGGCCTGATGTCTCCTTGCTGTCCCCAGTCCACCTGGTCGTGCTGCTGCTCCAGTTTCAACTGTTCTGCCTGCGGCTATGGAACCCTGACCTGTTCACCGGATGTGCTACCTTGTCCCAGACCTGCTGTTTTCGACTCTCTCTCTCTACCGCACCTGCTGTCTCAACCTCTGAATGCTTGGCTATGAAAAGCCAACTGACATTTACTCCTGAGGTGCTGACCTGTTGCATCCTCTACAACCACTGTGATTATTATTATTTGACCCTGCTGGTCATCTATGAATGTTTGAACATATTGGCCATGTACTGTTATAATCTCCACCCGGCACAGCCAGAAGAGGACTGGCCACCCGTCATAGCCTGGTTCCTCTCTAGGTTTCTTCCTTGGTTCCTGCTTTTCTAGGGAGTTTTTCTTAGCCACCGTGCTTCTACATCTGCATTGCTGGCTGTTTGGGGTTTTAGCCTGGGTTTCTGTATAAGCACTTTGTGACATCGGCTGATGTAAAAAGGGCTTAATAAATACATTTGATTGATTGAATTTCATTGATCACTAAACCACCCAGGTCACATGACATCTGCCTTCCTTTGTTCGCTAACGTGTGTGTCCATCTGTCTGTCTATGTGTATATTTGTGTGTCTCTTTCAGTGTGTGCATGCACAATTGTGCTTTTGTGTGTGTGTGTGTGTGTGTGTGTTTGTGTGTGTGTAGATGTCATATTTAGTGGCCAAGGCAAACTGACAATAGAGCAGACAGTAACCCTGGCCATGTCTGTCTGTCTGTCTGTGTGTGTGTGTGTGTGTGTGTGTGTGTGTGTGTGTGTGTGTGTGTGTGTGTGTGTGTGTGTGTGTGTGTGTGTGTGTGTGTGTGTGTGTGTGTGTGTGTGCGTAGGAGTGATGAGGGATGGCAGCGACAGGGAGGTTCTTGGCAGGGGACAGGGAGAATGTGCTTCCCTTCACGGGGCCCTGAGTGATTTGTGGCTGTGTGTGTGTGTCTGAGTGATGTGTCCGTGTCAGTGGGGCTAAGCTGCACTGCAGACCAGGCCAGGACAGCTGTATTGTATAACAACATACTCTAACCATCACAGTGTCTGTCTGTGTCATCCGTTCACGTTTGTCATTTTTTTTGTGTCACAGAGCTATGTGCAGCCAAACTGGCACTGACATGAACAATTAAAAACAGACGTGTATTTCAGTCATTATTAAACACAGTGGTTCTCATACTGAAAAAAATCTAAATATAAATGGTCCCTGAAATAAATGATCCCAGAAATGTTCGATACGCACAAAAAGCTTATTTCTCTAAAATGTGGTGCACTCATTTGCTTACATCCCTGTTATTGAGCATTTCTCCTTGGCTAAGATAATCAATCTACTTGACAGGTGTGGCATATCAAGTTGTTGATTAAACAGCATGATCATTACACAGGTGCATCTTGTGCTGGGGACAATAAAAGGCCACTCTAAAATGTGCAGTTTTGTCACACAACACAATGCCACAGATGTCAAGGGAGCATGCAATTGGCATACTGACTGCATGAATAACCCCCAGAGCTGTTGCCAGAGAATTTAATGTTAATTTCTCTAACATACGCTGCCTCCAACTTTGTTTTAGAGAATTTTACAGTACGTCCAACCAGCCTCACAACCGCAGAGTTCCGCATGGTGGTGAGCAGTTTGCCAATGTCAACGTTATGAACAGAGTGCCCCATGGTGGCAGTGGGGTTATGGTATGGGCAGGCATAAGCTAAGGACAACGAACACAACTGCATTTTATTGATGGCAATTTGAATGCACAAAAATACTGTGACGAAATCATGAGGCTCATTGTGAGGCCAATTTTTTATTGTATTTTTTTAAAACATTTTTGGGGGGTACTTTTTACCCCTTTTTCTCCCTAATTTCGTGATATCCAACTGGTAGTTACAGTTTTGTCCCATCGCTGCAACTCCCGTACGGACTTTGGAGAGATGAAGGTTGAGAACCATGCGCCCTCCGAAACATGACCCCCCAAGCCGCACTTCTTCTTGACACACTGCTCGCTTAACCCGGAAGACAGCCGCACCAATGTGTCGTACTGCTGGCGACCGAAGTCAGCATGCATGCGCCTGGCCAGCTGCATGGAGTCGCTAGAGCGCGATGGGACAAGGACATCCCAGCCGACGAAACCCTCCCCTAACCCGGACGACGGGTTGTTGCATGTTGCATTTATATTTTTGTTCAGTATATTTACAGTAACAGTTAAAAGTTTGGACACACCTACTCATTCAATGACTTTTCTTTATTTTTTCTATTTTCTACATTGTAGAATAATAGTGAAGACATCAAAACTATGAAATAACACATATGGAATCATGTAGTAAGCAAAAAAGTGTTAAACAAAAAAATATAGATTTTAGATTCCACCCTTTGCCATGATGACAGCTTTGCACACTCTTGGCATTCTCTCAACCAGCTTCATGAGGTAGTCACCTGGAATGCATTTCAATTAACAGGTGTGCCTTGTTAAAAGTTAATTTGTGGAATTTCTTTCCTTCTAATGCGTTTGAGCCAATCAGTTGTGTTGTGACAAGGAAGGATCTGAGGTGTGTGTGTGTGTGTGTGTGTGTGTGTGTGTGTGTGTGCGTGCATGCGTGTGCGCGTGCGTATGTGGTAGTTTCAGGTAGTCATGTAGCTTTTGGCCCCCCCACTTATCACGCTACCTTATATGCAGACCCCACCACCGTCTTCGCTCTGTCAGACGCTAGACAGAACATCTCAAAGCCGTGTCCGTACATGGAGAGAGGGACCGAGGCAGGGAGAGATGGAGGGAGGGAGGGAGGGAGGGAGATGAAAAAAGAAAGAGAGAACAATAAAGAGAGAGGAGGGAAGAGGAGGAGTGATGAGAGCTTAGTCACTGATAAGACAGTTATAAAAGCCAAGTAGTCAAACTTGAAGCACAAACAATCGTCCTGAAATACTTAAAATGCAGCATCTAACAATCTCAGTAGAATCTCACTTCTCGTGTCAGAGCTGCCAGGTTCTACACGGATGCATTTGGAACACAAACCAAGTGCCAAATGGCATCCTAATCCCTATGTAGTGCACTACTTTTCACTAGGACCCATACGGATTAGGGTGACATTTGGAACACAACCCAGAGAGTGGAAGGTTTTCTGTCTGTCATTATGGAGATGGCCCCTCGGTCAGGCTGGAAAGCTTAAGAAAACACAGATACCTTAAACTGCTGGAGATATTTAGACTGGAATTAAAAAAACACACACACACACACACACACACACACACACACACACACACACAGTGATTATGCACTGGCTAATTATTCTCTAAATGCTTTCATTATTCTCTAAATGCTTTCAGTTTGCAGAAAAACAACGTGATGTTAGGGATGCACGATATATCGGAGAGCATATCAGAATCGGACGATATTAGCTAAAAATGTCAACATCAGCATCGGCCCGATGTCTAGTTTAACGGCGATGTGCAAAACCAATGTCAACGCTGACGTGCGTACCTATATAACATAGGTAGATGACGTAATGACGCCACAAAAAATACAGTGCTACACAGAACAAGAGCAGAAAAATACTAAGCACACACTTCCAACAACTAAACAAGTTCAAGTCGAGCAGTCATTTGAAAGACTAAGAACATTTCAGTGAGACAACTCAAAGGTGAAATCCATTAATGCCAATATAATGGAATTCATTGCCCTTGACAATAAACCGTTCTCTGTTGTGAATGATGTTGGCTTTCTCCGACTGGTCGAGCACCGGTACACACTACCAAGTAGGCGCTATTTTTCAGATGTTGCCCTACCGGAGTTACACAGTACTGTTGAAACACATCCATGAGCTACTTGCTATGGGCGTCACTGCTATTAGCTTCACAACTGACATTTGGACCAGCAATGTCAGCCCCATGAGCATGCTGAGTCTGACAGCACAGTGGGTCAACAAGGATTTCACACTGAGGAAAGCCGTATTGCATGCTCAAGAATGTCCTGGTTCTCATACTGCTGCTGCCATTTCAATGGCATTTGAGAACATGTTTGAAACTTGGAAACATGAACACTCTCCTAGTGCCATTCGAACAACTGACTTGAGAAATAAGCTCATCAACTGCGTCTGCAGCAGACGTGATACCCTCTGTCATGGCATTGAAACGCCTGCTCAACAAAACTGCCGACACAGACCGTGGGGTTAAAACTTACAAAAGTACTTGAGGCTGTGAACAAGCGATTCGGTGGTATTCTCTCTGAGCCTCTTTACTGTGTCGCCACCATGCTCCATGCTAGGTACAAGGACCACTACTTCGATGCAGACAAGAAACAGGATTTACGTGAAATGTTACATACACAGCTGGACAAAATGGAAACGGACACAGTGACAATGCGCACCGGGGAAGAGAGGACACGGACAGATAGAGCTGAAACACTGCTTGACATGTATGATGAAATCCTGGTTGAGAACGACTGAACAAATGAACAACGAAACTGCACAGCAAGTAAGTGAAAGAAATGTGATTATGCTTTACTGGTAATGGGGACATACGTAAATGCCAACTAAATAACTTGTTGGTCAGTGTGGTGTGTGTGTGTAAACTTTATTTAACTAGGCAAGTCAGTACAGAACAAATTCTTATTTACAATGACGGCCTACCCTGGCCAAACCCGGACGACACTGGGCCAATTGTGCGCCGGGACTCCCATTCACGGCCAGATGTGATACAGCCTGGAATCGAACCAGGGACTGTAGTGACGCCTCTTGCACTGAGATCCAGTACCTTAGACTGCTGTGTCCATGTGTGTGTGTGTGTGTGTGTGTGTGTGTGTGTGTGTGTGTGTGTGTGTGTGTGTGTTAACTATTTAACTGTACTAGAATGCTTAAAAGGCCACTAAAATTGTTTACATCGGTTATCGGTATCAGGTTTTTTTGGGGCAAGGAAAATATCGGATATCGGTATCGGCCAAAAATGCAATATCGGTGCATCCCTACTTGATGTTTTAAAAGTCAGCAAACACTAAAGACAAACATCTCTTTGATAGGTTGAGAGAAACATCTCTTCCTCTCAACCTATCAAACCTTCTAAACATTTCATATTCAGAAATATATTCAAAATAGATACACCACCACAAAATCATTGTACCGCAAAAATAATAAGGCACTTATTTATATTGCTATTATGCATCCAATTATACAATGCATTCCTTGCCAAATGGGAGTAAGAAAAGTGCTATTCAAAAACACAATGGCTGTATGATGGCATGTTAATGCAGGATTGACTGGTAAATGGATTTAACATTAGCCACAAATGGAAGTGATATATTCTGCTGGGGAGAGAAGAGGCTCATGGGACATGGGGGGCGTCTGCATTTTGGCTGACTGGCTGGACGGCTGTCTCTGAAGGTGGTTTAGAAACAACATTTTCAGACACATTAATCCTCACAGGCATTTTTTAATAATAATTCTATAAATATGAGAAACTAGTCAAAATGTTATTGATCACAAAAGATTGAAATCACGCATACCTCGTATGCATTCCAATACAGTAGGAAACAGTGCTAAAACAATTTTTCTGTCAAGCCCCATCTGATTCTGGAGTTGATAAAGTGGATGCAAAAGTTGTACTCTCTGACATTGGCTGCCTTTATAAAGGCAGCCCAAATCTGGTCTTTTGGCAAAAAAGTTCATCTGATTGGTCAAAAGACCAATTAGTGGAAAAATATCAGAATTAGGCTGCCTGTGAAAACGCAGCTACTGAAACAGAAAATGAGTGTCAAATAAAATTAAATTGTTTTTGTCACATGCGCCGAATACAACTAGTGTAAACTTTACAGTGAAATGCTTACTTACGAGCACTTTCCCAACAATGTAATTAAAAAGTAGGAAAATAAACAAATAGATGAAAAGAAAATATTAACACAATAAAATAATGTGGGTTATTGCGTGTGCGCGCATGCATGCGTATGAGGATGGAAAGGAAAGGACTCGTTAGAAGGATCATGAGACACTTACAGTTTTTGGACATCAGGCCATAGTGTATTTTGGAGCAGGTGGTCCTCTGGAGGGAGCTCTGTGGATACCGAGCACACACACACACACAAAATAACAAAGTTAATTTCACAATCCTTACATAACTACTCAACATATTCAACATTCGCTTGTTTTAAAATTCAAATAAATGGGAACCATTTTCCGATTGACTAAATGAAGATTGTATCTAAGTGGCTGGCTGTTGTGATTTTCTTGTTTAACAACCCCCCTAATGTTAAAGAAGGGAGGGAGAGAGGGAGTAAAAAGAAAAAGGGAATTAAAGACAAGAGAGACACACTGGAGACACAAAACAGAATGAAGAACAGAATTGACCGCCTCAAGACAATGTTCTCTCATTTTCATCACAGTGCTCATCATTAGCATTTAGCTCCAATATGTAACCCTCAACTTGCGATTTCTGAAAAGCTATTTTGAACAAGGCTTTATCTCTGAATTCTCAACGTCTGTTAGCTTTGAGGGGTGCTGCAAAATGAGAATCAAATGTACCCCCGCTCTCATTCTCAACCCATAGCAAGATAACTTCACCATCTACTCCTTCAGACACAGTGTGTCCCAAATGACACCCTATTCCCTTTATAGTCCGACAGGTCCTGGTCAAAAGTAGTGCACTATTTTGGGAATAGGTTGCCATTTGGGACGCAACCACTTACGCAACCCATCCTCTCCTTCATTACACATGAAATTGAAAGCCTCGTTCCCCCTCTTTTTGAATTTGTCCCAGGCTTCCCGTGTCACCCTAATTGTTCCCTCCCTTTACCCCCTCTAGTAGTGAATCAGAGACATGGCATTATTCTGTTAACTCATTATACTGTTAACAACTCTGTGTCTGCGTCCTTTCCCTCTCCCCATAGCCCTCTATGAACACACACACACACAAAAGTAGCCCTGTAGCCTAGTCATCAATATTATAACTTTGCTCTGTACAGAAACACACACACACACACGTGCGCACACACACATACAGCTCAGTAGCCTAGAGTCATCAATATCATAACTCTGTAATCATATACAGTGCCTTCAGAAAGTACTAATACCCCTTCACTTATTCCATTTTTTTTTGCGTTACAGCCTGAATTCAAAATGGATAACATTTATTTGATTTCTCACCCATCTACACACAATACCCCATAATGACAAAGCGAAAACATGTTTAGAAATGCACATTTATTGAAAATGAAATACTGAAAAATATAATTGACATAAGTATTCACACCTAAGATAATACTTTGTAGAAGCACCTACTTTGAGTCGTCTTGGGTATGTCTGCATCAGCTTTGCACATCTGGGTTTGGGGATTTTCTCCCATTCTTCCTTGCAGATTTTCTCAAGCTGTTAAATTAAATGGGGAGCGGCGATGAACAGCAATCTTCAAGTCTTTAAACAGATTTCCAAATGGGATTCAATTCTGGGCTTTGGCTGGGCCACTCAATGACTTTCACATTCCTGTTCTGAAGCTACTCCAGCATTGCTTTGGTTGTATGCTTGGGGTTATTGTCCTGTTGGAACATAAATCTTCACCCCAGTATAAGGTCATTTCCACTCTGATGCAGGTTCTCTTCAAGGATTTGCCTGGATTAGGCACCATTCAGTGGTCCCTCTATCCTTACTATTCTCCCAGTTCCTGCCACTGAAAAGCATCCCCATAGCATGATGCTGCCACCACCTTGCTTCACGGTAGGGATGGTGTTAGAAGGGTGATGAGATGTGCCTGGTTTTCTCCAGACATGGTGCTTTGCTTTCAGGCCAAAGAGTTCAATATACAGTTGAAGTTGGAAGTTTACATACACCTTAGCCAAATACATTTAAACTCAGTTTTTCACAATTCCTGACATTTAATCCTAGTAAAAATTCCCTGTCTTAGGTCAGTTAGGATCACCACTTTATTTTAAGAATGTGTAATTATTATTTATTTCAGCTTTTATTTCTTTCAGCACATTCCCAGTGCGTCAGAAGTTTATATACACTCAATTAGTATTTGGTAGCATTGCCTTTAAATTGTTTAACTTGGGTCAAACGTTTCGGGTAGCCTTCCACAAGCTTCCCACAATAAGTTGGGTGAATTTTGGCCCATTCCTCCTGACAGAGCTGGTGTAACTGAGTCAGGTTTGTAGGCTACCCGAAACATTTGACCCAAGTTAAAGTTTAAAGGCAATGCAATTTAAAGGCAAGGTTTTTTTCTATATCATGTCAAAACAATTGAATTGGCCACAGGTGGACTCCAATAATCCGTAACATCTCACGGATGATCAAAGGAAATTGGATGCACCTGAGCTCAATTTGGAGTGTCATAGCAAAGGGGTGTGAATATTTACATTACCGGTCAAAAGTTTTAGAACACCTACTCATTCCAGGGTTTTTCTTTATTTTTACTATTTTCTACATTGTAGAATAATAGTGAAGACATCACAACTATGAAACCACACATATGGGATCATGTAGTAACCAAAAATGTAAAACAAAATCTACATATATTTTAGATTCTTGAAAGTAGTGTGGAAGGACCACCAGAGGGCAGGCTGGGCTCACGGATAGTAGCCCAACAAGGCATGTGAGACCAGGTAACCAGAGTCAATTAAGCACAGCTGACGGTACTAATGAGATATTCTCTTTCCCCTACAAGAGAGAGGATGGAACTAGCAAGAGGGGAGGAAGATAAACTATCGTTGGGGAATGGCTACGGAGAGAGAGGTGCTATCCATGAAGAGCCATTAAGACGGTGATGAATATGTGATTGTTGTTATAGTTTGAAGATAATCGTAATGTGATCCTGTGTCATCTAAAGAAGATGTATGTTGTTCCTTTGGAGATTCTCATTGACTGTGTTGGAGTGTTTGTATTGTCAGAAATCCCTCAATAGAGAACTGTGTTAAATCAAGAAAACCTACTCTGGACTCGTTTATTCCACCTTTCCACTTTAGAGTGACACCAAATGACTTGGTCCGCTCACATTGGTGGAGAATGTGGGCATAGGTGGACGAGTGACACAAGGATAAGTGAGTAAATCAAGATTCTTCCAGTAGACAGAGGAACCATTCAAGAACGATGGACAACGCCCTACTACAACAGTTGATCACGGCACAGCAGACAACCATAGAACTCCTGCAACGACAGCTGAGTGGGCGAGAAGAACCTAGAGTGAAGCCTAGAGCGGCTGCTCATGCCATCTTACCTCGTCTCTCCAAGGAGGATGATATCGAGGCCTTCCTCATGACCTTCGAAAGGACGGCCACCTTGGAAGAGTGGCCGCCCACAGAATGGGCGAGCGCATTAGCCCCTCTTTTGACCGGGGTGGCCCAGGAAGCCTATTTTGACCTGGATTCCCACGAAGCTGCGGACTATGGGCGACTAAAAACCGAGATCCTGTCCCGGTACCAGCTGACTGCCAGAGATAGAGCTGTGAAGTTCCATCAGTGGACCTATATGGCTGACCAACCCGTCCGTGCCCAGATCTTCGCTCTAATACGACTGATGAAACAGTGGCTGGAACCCGGAAAGGGAGTAGGACACGTAATAGAGACCCTCGTTGTGGACAAGATATTGAGGGAATTACCCAGTGACTTAAAAAGGGTTGTGGGTCAAACCAACCCGTTGTCAGCCGACGACATAGCCCAGGCGGTGGAAACATACCGATCTACAGGGGAGTTGTTAAAAGGGGACAAGAAGGAACGGAAGGATTCTGCAAATCCCGTACCACGACTCGCCCCGGCACGTCCGCCACCGAAACCTCCAAACCCCCTCCGGAGGTGGGAGAAGTCATCCCCCACACAGCAGGGTCGGTGTTTTAAATGTCAGTCTCCAGACCATTATGCCTCACAATGTCCTAGCAAGGACGAGTCCATGGTCACGGAGTCATCGCTGCCCATCCCCACGCATCCCGGTTCGAGAGGGCATGATCAACACTGTTGGTTAACAGAAATAGCCCCAGCCCCAGAGATTCCGGTTCGAGTAGAAGGACAAGATGTGGTTGCCATTCTCGACTCGGGAAGTATGGTTACGTTAGTAGAGGAGCGGATGGTGACCTCAGCAACACTGCTACCAGACAAAGTAGCCGTGTCCTGTATCCATGGAGACACCCACTATTACCCCACCGTGAATCTGTCTATTCTCACTCCGAAAGGAAGGTGTACAGTCAGGGCAGGGAAAGTACCCCAGCTGAAGGTGCCATTATTGATAGGGAGAGACTGTCCTCTATATAAAGAGCTGCGGCAGATGACGTTATGCATGGGAAGAAGGGGGACAGGAAAGAAGAAAAAAAACAAATCCAAGCCCGAGGTAGTAGTCCTACAAGGCGACGTAGCCTCGTCCTTGTCCTCTGGAGCAGAGGAAGAAATAGAGACCCAACGTTTACGACAGATATTCCAGGAAACCACCGATGAAGACACCTGCGAAGGGTTATACACGACGCAGGAAGGAAGGAGCAACCAGGCGCTAAGAGATATATTTGAAGCCCCATCCGAGGAGGGAACCTGGAAGGGATTCTCCTCGGTCACCCCTGGAGGGGATGGGGAACAACGTCCACACCCCTCTACCGAGGTTGACCTGCCCCAGGAATTAAAGGGACAGTTCGGCACCTCGCAGCATAGAGACCCAGACCTAAGGGAGGCCATGAGGAAGGTGAAGGTGATCGACGGGAGGAACGTCGACGGATCAGGTGAGCCCCCTCTTCCTTACTATGCAATCAGGCGGGGTCTCTTATATTGGGTCGTGCAACGAAGGGGGGAAATCCAGGAATTACTAATGGTGCCTAGACCATACAGGGATACAGTCCTACAGTTAGCCCATTCCCACGTCCTAGGAGGACACCTGGCATGGGACAAGACTATTGACAGAATCATGCAGGGATTCTATTGGCCCCGTGTCACCCGGGATGTGGCCAGGTATTGTAGGACGTGTGATCAATGTCAGCGTACAGCTCCACGGCCACACCTACGTAACCCTTTGATTCCTCTCCCCATCATAGAGACTCCCTTTGAACGCATAGCTATGGACCTCGTGGGACCCCTCCCAAAATCTGCCAGAGGACACGAGTACATCCTAGTGGTCGTAGATTACGCTACCAAGTTCCCAGAGGCCATACCCCTGCGTAACATGTCGTCCAAGGGAATTGCCAAGGAATTGTTCATGATGTTCTCTCGGGTAGGCCTTCCCAAGACGATCCTAACCGATCAGGGAACCCCGTTCATGTCCCGGTTGATGAAGGACTTGTGTCGGTTATATCAGGTTCAACAGATACGTACAAGCATATTCCACCCTCAAACAGACGGGTTGTGCGAACGCTTGAACAAAACGATTAAAAGCATGTTGAGAAGAGTGGTGTCCAGAGACGGGAAAAACTGGGACATGCTTCTCCCACACTTAATGTTTGCCCTGCGAGAAGTACCCCAGGCGTCCACTGGATTCTCCCCGTTTGAATTGCTCTACGGCAGACCCTGTCGACGGATCCTCGACTTAGCCAAGGAGACCTGGGAGACCCAACCATGTCCCTTTCGATCCACAATAGAACATGTTACCCTGATGAGAGACCGCCTGTCGGCAGTATGGCCCATAGTAAAAGAGCATATGGAGAAGGCGCAAAGGACCCAAGGCTGGGCCTACGATAAGTCCGCGACATCCCGTGAGTTCTCCGTGGGAGAGAAAGTGATGGTGCTCGTACCCACAGCGGAACACCGCTTGCTGGCGCAGTGGAGGGGGCCCTACGAGGTAATGAAAAGGGTCTCACCGGTCAATTACCTCATCAAACAACCCGACAGGAGGAAGAAGGTCCAACTCTATCACATAAACCTGTTGAAGAAGTACCATGGAAGAGAGGAGGAGGTGGCTTTGATGGCCATGGAGGGCCAAGGAAAAGAGGAGGTTCTACCACAGGTGCGCCATGGCCAAACTCTCTTGCCGGAACAGTCGAGACAGCTAGACAAGCTAACTATTCACTTCGGCCGGGTATTCTCTCCATTCCCAGGACAAACAGATGTCTTGTTCCACCATATCCACACTGAACCCGGCAAGAAGGTGCATATCCGTCCGTACAGGATTCCTGAGGCCCGCCGAGTCATCGCCAAGAACGAGGTAAGGGAGATGCTGAGGATGGGTGTGATCGAGCCATCGACGAGTGAGTGGTCCAGTCCTATAGTCCTGGTCCCCAAACCCGATGGTAGTATGAGACTCTGCAACGACTTTAGGAGTGTGAATGCAATCTCTACATTCGACGCGTATCCCATGCCCCGCGTGGATGAACTTTTGGAGCGCTTAGGAAAGGCCAAGTTCATCACCACCCTGGATTTGACGAAGGGATATTGGCAAGTGCCGGTGGCTCCAGAGGACCGCCCAAAGACCGCCTTCGCCACACCGGAGGGGCTTTTTCAGTATGTGAGGATGCCCTTCGGACTGCATGGTGCTGCTGCAACTTTCCAACGCCTCATGGATGCCATTCTACGGCCCCATCAAGAGTACGCAGCGGCGTACATAGACGATGTGGTCATCCACAGCGAGGACTGGGATAGTCACCTCCTACGACTACGGGCGGTGCTCATGAGTCTGGAAGCCACAGGGTTGACGGCCAATCCAAAAAAATGCTGCCTGGGTCTGTCCGAAGCGGAATACCTGGGGTACACCGTGGGGAATGGGAAAATACGCCCACAGGCAGAGAAGACCAGGGCAATTCGGGACTGGCCTCGACCCCAGACCAAGCGGGACGTTCGGGCCTTCTTAGGGATAACGGGATATTATCGCCGTTTTATCCCTGGATATGCAACCATTGCCAACCCCCTCACAAACCTCATCAAGAAAAACTTGCCAAACCGGGTAGAGTGGAAAGATGAGGCGGAGGAGGCCTTTCAATTGCTAAAAGAGGGCCTGTGTTCTGATCCCGTCCTACAGGCTCCGGACTTCTCACAAGAGTTCATTGTACAGGTAGACGCCTCGGATACGGGGCTCGGGGCCGTACTAGCTCAGGGTGAAGGCGAAGCAGAGAGGCCGATTCTCTTTATAAGTAGAAAGCTCAGCGATCGGGAACAGAGATATGCTACCGTAGAGAAAGAGGCCCTAGCCATTAAGTGGGCCCTCGATTATCTCCGGTACTACCTACTGGGTCGGAGGTTTGCATTAGTTACGGACCATGCGCCCCTCACGTGGATGGCTGGTAAGAGAAACAATAACAACCGAATAGCCAGATGGTTTCTTGCTTTACAACCGTTCTCTTTCCATGTCATCCACAGGGCCGGATCGAGGAACGGGAATGCAGACGCGCTGTCCCGACGCGACCAAGACGGTGCGTCTGGCGCCCGACCCTCCGGTCCGGTCCTGAGGGGGGAGGTATGTGGAAGGACCACCAGAGGGCAGGCTGGGCTCACGGATAGTAGCCCAACAAGGCATGTGAGACCAGGTAACCAGAGTCAATTAAGCACAGCTGATGGTACTAATGAGATATTCTCTTTCCCCTACAAGAGAGAGGAAAGAACTAGCAAGAGGGGAGGAAGATAAACTATCGTTGGGGAATGGCTACGGAGAGAGAGGTGCTATCCATGAAGAGCCATTAAGACGGTGATGAATATGTGATTGTTGTTATAGTTTGAAGATAATCGTAATGTGATCCTGTGTCATCTAAAGAAGATGTATGTTGTTCCTTTGGAGATTCTCATTGACTGTGTTGGAGTGTTTGTATTGTCAGAAATCCCTCAATAGAGAACTGTGTTAAATCAAGAAAACCTACTCTGGACTCGTTTATTCCACCTTTCCACTTTAGAGTGACACCAAATGACTTGGTCCGCTCACAGTAGCCACACTTTGCCTTGATGACAGCTTTGCACACTTTTGTCATTCAAATCAAATCAAACTTTATTTGTCACATGCGCCGAGTACAACAAGTGCAGACCTTACAGTGAAATGCTTTCTTACAAGCCCCTAACCAACAGTGCATTTCAAGAAGGGTTAAGAAAATATTTACCAAAACAACTAAAGTAAAAAAGAATAAAAAGTAACAGAAAATAACAATAACGAGGCTATATACAGGGGGTAACGGTTCACTCAACCAGCAGCACCTGGAATGCTTTGCCAACAGTCTTGAAGATTTTCCCATTTATGCTGCGCACTTGTTGGCTGATTTTCCTTCACTGTGCGGTCCAATTCATTCCAAACAATCTCAAATGGGTTGAGGTCAGTTGATTGTGGAGTCCAGGTCATCTGATGATTGTGGAGGCCAGGTCACTCCATCACTCTCCTTCTTGGTCAAATAATCCTTACACAGCCTAGTTTTTGGTTTTTGCGACTGCAAAAAAAGTTATTGAAATGTTCTGGATTGACTGACCTTCATGTCTTAAAGTAATGATGGACTGTCATTTCTATTTGCTTTTTTGAGCTGTTCTTGTCATAATATGGATTTGGTAATTTACCAAGTAGGGCTATCTTATGTATAGTGTGTCATTGAGAATGACACAAATATTAATTTTCACAGAGTCTACTGCTTCAGTGTCTT
The DNA here is from genome assembly GCF_901001165.1 of Salmo trutta. Classification (NCBI taxonomy): domain Eukaryota; kingdom Metazoa; phylum Chordata; class Actinopteri; order Salmoniformes; family Salmonidae; genus Salmo; species Salmo trutta. The sequence continues at coordinate 16,951,736 of NC_042992.1, forward strand.
TAGATATTTTTGTCAGATGTTACTATGGAATACTGAAGTATAATAACAAGCATTTCATAAGTGTCAAAGGCTTTTATTGACAATTACATGAAGTTGATGCAAAGAGTCAATATTTGCAGTGTTGACCCTTCCTTTTAAAGACCTCTGCAATCCGCCCTGGCATGCTGTCAATTAACTTCTGGGCCACATCCTTACTGATGGCAGCCCATTCTTGCATAATCAATGCTTGGAGTTTGTCAAAATTTGTGGGTTTTTGTTTCTCCACCCGCCTCTTGAGGATTGACCACAAGTTCTCAATGGGATTAAGGTCTGGGGAGGTTCCTGGCCATGGACCCAAAATATCAATTACATTTACATTTAAGTCATTTAGCAGACGCTCTTATCCAGAGCGACTTACAAATTGGTGCATTCACCTTAAGATATCCAGTGGAACAACCACTTTACAATAGTGCATCTAAATCCTTCGGGGGGGGGGGGGGGGTAGAAGGATTACTTTATCCTATCCCAGGTATTCCTTAAAGAGGTGGGGTTTCAGGTGTCTCCGGAAGGTGACTCCGCTGTCCTGGCGTCGTGAGGGAGCTTGTTCCACCATTGGGGTGCCAGAGCAGCGAACAGTTTTGACTGGGCTGAGCGGGAGCTGTGCTTCCTCAGAGGTAGGGAGGCGAGCAGGCCAGAGGTGGATGAACGCAGTGCCCTTGTTTGGGTGTAGGGCCTGATCAGAGCCTGAAGGTACGGAGGTGCCGTTCCCCTCACAGCTCCGTAGGCAAGCAGCATGGACTTGTAGCGGATGCGAGCTTCAACTGGAAGCCAGTGGAGAGAGCGGAGGAGTGGGGTGACGTGAGAGAACTTGGGAAGGTTGAACACCAGACGGGCTGCGGCATTCTGGATGAGTTGTAGGGGTTTAATGGCACAGGCAGGGAGCCCAGCCAACAGCGAGTTGCAGTAATCCAGACGGGAGATGACAAGTGCCTGGACTAGGACCTGCGCCGCTTCCTGTGTGAGGCAGGGTCGTACTCTGCGAATGTTGTAGAGCATGAACCTACAGGATCGGGTCACCACCTTGATGTTAGTGGAGAACGACAGGGTGTTGTCCAGGGTCACGCCAAGGTTCTTAGCACTCTGGGAGGAGGACACAAGGGAGTTGTCAACCGTGATGGCGAGATCATGGAACGGGCAGTCCTTCCCTGGGAGGAGGAGCAGCTCCGTCTTGCCGAGGTTCAGCTTGAGGTGGTGAGCCGTCATCCACACTGATATGTCTGCCAGACATGCAGAGATGCGATTCACCACCTGGTTATCAGAAGGGGGAAAGGAGAAGATTAATTGTGTGTCGTCTGCGTAGCAATGATAGGAGAGACCATGTGAGGATATGACCGAGCCAAGTGACTTGGTGTATAGTGAGAATAGGAGAGGGCCTAGAACAGAGCCCTGGGGGACACCAGTGGTGAGAGCACGTGGTGCGGAGACAGATTCTCGCCACGCCACCTGGTAGGAGCGACCTGTCAGGTAGGACGCAATCCAAGCGTGGGCCGCGCCGGAGATGCCCAGCTCGGAGAGGGTGGAGAGGAGGATCTGATGGTTCACGGTGGGGAAGGGGTGCAACTCTCGCTCTCTTGAAGACGGAAGGGACGTAGCCAGCGGTCAAGGATGAGTTGATGAGCGAGGTGAGGTAGGGGAGAAGGTCTCCGGAAATGGTCTGGAGAAGAGAGGAGGGGATAGGGTCAAGTGGGCAGGTTGTTGGGCGGCCGGCCGTCACGAGACGCGAGATTTCATCTGGAGAGAGATGGGAGAAAGAGGTCAAAGCACAGGGTAGGGCAGTGTGAGCAGGACCAGCGGTGTCGTTTGGCTTAGCAAACGAGGATCGGATGTCATCAGCCTTCTTTTCAAAATGGTTGACGAAGTCATCCGCAGAGAGGGGGGAGGGGGGGGGGGGGGGGGAGGGGGAGGAGGATTCAGGAGGGAGGAGAAGGTAGCAAAGAGCTTCCTAGGGTTAGAGGCAGATGCTTGGAATTTAGAGTGGTAGAAAGTGGCTTTAGCAGCAGAGACAGAAGAGGAAAATGTAGAGAGGAGGGCGTGAAAGGATGCCAGGTCCGCAGGGAGGCGAGTTTTCCTCCATTTCCGCTCGGCTGCCCAGAGCCCTGTTCTGTGAGCTCGCAGTGAGTCGTCGAGCCACGGCGCAGGAGTGGAGGACCGAGCCGGCCTGGAGGATAGGGGACAGAGAAAATCGAAGGATGCAGAAAGGGAGGAGAGGAGGGTTGAGGAGGCAGAATCAGGAGATAGGTTGGAGAAGGTTTGAGCAGAGGGAAGAGATGATAGGAAGAGATGATAGGATGGCAAGGTGCTCCATCATGCTGGAAAAGGCATTGTTCGTCACCAAACTGTTCCTGGATGGTTGGGAGAAGTTGCTCTCGGAGGATGTGTTGGTACCATTCTTTATTCATGGCTGTTCTTAGGCAAAATTGTGAGTGAGCCCACTCCCTTGGCTGAGAAGCAACCCCACACATGAATGGTCTCAGGATGCTTTACTGTTGGTATGACACAGGACTGATGGTAGCGCTCACCTTGTCTTCTCCGGACAAGCTTTTTTCCAGATGCCCCAAACAATCGAGAAAGCTCTGTACTGGTGGTGCCCCGATCCCGCAGCTGAATCAACTTTAGGAGACGGTCCTGGCGCTTGCTGGACTTTCTTGGGCGCCCTGAAGCCTTCTTCACAACAACTGAACCGCTCTCCTTGAAGTTCTTTACGATCCGATAAATGGTTGATTTAGCTGCAATTTTACTGGCAGCAATATCCTTGCCTGTGAAACCCTTTTTGTGCAACGCAATGATGACAGCACGTGTTTCCGTGCAGGTAACCATGGTTGACAGAGGAAGAACAATGATTCCAAGCACCACCCTCCTTTTGAAGCTTCCAGTCTGTTATTCGAACTCAATCAGCATGACAGAGTGATCTCCAGCCTTGTCCTCGTCAACACTCACACCTGTGTTAACGAGAGAATCACTGACATGATGTCAGCTGGTCCTTTTGTGGCAGGCCTGAAATGCAGTGGAAATGTTTTTTGGGGGATTCAGTTAATTTGCATGGCAAAGAGGGACTTTGCAATTAATTGCAATTCATCTGATCACTCTTCATAACATTTAAGAGTATATGCAAATTACCATCATACAAACTGAGGAAGCAGACTTTGTGAAAATTAATATTTGTGTCATTCTCAAAACTTTTGGCCATGACTGTATACCAACCCTACCTTGTCACAACACAATTGATTGGCTGAAACACATTAAGATGGAAAGAAATTCCACAAATTCACTTTTAACAAGACACACCTGTTAATTGAAATGCCTTCCAGGTGACTACCTCATGAACCTGGTTGAGAGAATGCGAAGCGTGTGCAAAGCTGTCACCAAGGCAAAGTGTGGCTACTTTGAAGAATCACAAATCTCAAATATATTTTGATTTGTTTAACACTTTTTTGGTTACTACATGATTCCATATGTGTTATTTCATAGTTTGATGTCTTCACTAGTATTCTACAATGTAGAAAATAGTAAAAATAAAGAAAAACCCTTGAATGAGTAGGTGTGTCCAAACTTTTGACTGGTACTGTATGTAAATTAGATATTTCTGTATTTAATTTTCAATACATTTGCAAACATTTCTAAAAACATGGTTTCACTTTGTCATTATGGGGTATTGTGTGTAGATGGGTGAGGAAAAAAATATGTTTAATACATTTTGAATTCAGGCTGTAACACAACAAAATGTGGAATAAGTCAAATGGTATGAATACTTTTCGAAGAAACTGTAAGCCTTTATTCTAACTATGATCTCAGACTTTAAATAAGGAGCTTTTTACAATCACAGTGAATGACAACGCCTGACACCGATTTCCTAGAGCCAAAGTACCCAAAGCTTCCCCACCCCCGACTCGCTCTCCCTTCATCCCTCCTTCCCCTCTACACACTGCTACTCTCTCTCTGCCTCTCTCTTTCTCTCCCCCTCCCTCATCACAACATCCTTCTCTTCCTCCTATCTTCAGTAATAACATTTGTCTCCAGCTGCTCGGATTCATCCCCCTCTTCTAACACGCAGGCATGGAAAGCAGAGCAGAGCAGCGGCGTCTACTAAATAGTTGTCATGAAGGCTGGATATCATTGTCCCTTACAGGAATAAACAGAGACAGGGAGAAGTAGAGAGAGCGAGAGAGAGAAAGAGAGAGAGAGATACTCAGGGCTGCACTGGGGGAGTGTATAGGGAAGGGAAACGTATCCCTTCCCAATAAAGAAAAAAAATGTTTTATGTAAGTCTGATGTTTTGTGGGAGTAAAGACTCAGACATAATACTTTTTCAGTATGCAATACTATTAACGGTGAGAGGGTGGAAGTAGGACTCTTGGCATTGGTCAGAAACACTGCTGAACCTGGTTCCCTCCTCTTTATTGGTCTTGGGAGCAAGATCACATGTCAATAAAAAAGGAGAAACTATCAGAATCAGCCAGATGTATTGAGACATTGACTGTTACATGCAGAAAGACCAAGTTAAGGATGTGCATAGGCTGCACTTACACAGGCAGCCCATTGTGATCTTTTTTTACATTAATTGGTCTTTTGACCAATCACATCAGATCTTTTCACATCAGACTGTTTTCAGAGCTGATGTCACTGGTCGAAAGACCAATTACTGACAAAAAATATCAGAATTGGGCTGCCTGTGTAAATGCAGCCTTGTTGGAAAGGCCTATGGCAGGAGGACTGGCTCCTTCTGGTTTATCTACAGTGTCCTGGAAAATGGAAACAGACACACACAAACATACATACAGGGGAGAGGGTTCAAAGGGGAATCTCAACAGTGCAGGCTTTTTCTCTATTCTTTTTTCTTCCTTTTTTACTTTTGAATCCTCTTTCCTTGCCCGCTTCACAAAATGCATTGGAGAAGAAGGTCAGAGGGGAGGGACCTTAGACCTCTTCCTCCAATACGGTTGAGAAGGAGGACATAGAGTGAGGAAATGCAGAAAGGCCCTACAGTAGCAATTGGGGGTGATGTAGGAAGCAACTGGGTTGATTGACACTACGCTCAACCAATAACAAATTGGGATGTTGGTACGCCGACCAATAGAAAATCTGCATTTTGGAACTGCTACTCACACTGGAGGCCAGCTTCTCCAGAGGAGTGCCAGAGATGTTGCCGAAGTTCTCCACAAAGTTACGGGGGGGCACGGAACACCCGCAGGACCTTCTCGTCGACCCCGGAGACGTACTGGAAACGCCCCACCATGGCCAGAAACTGCATGTCATAGCTGTGGATCTGGGGGTGAGAGATCTGGTGTCAGGTAGGCTGTAATTAAGATACAGAGGACAGGGGGGGTTAGAGATACTGAAGAGATACTGAGGTATAGTATTAAAGTGAGAGATCTGGTGCCAGGTGGGCTGGGGGAGGACAGGGGGGTAAGAGGTAGTAAAGAGATACTGAGGTATAGTATTATAGTGAGAGATCTGGTGCCAGGTGGGCTGGGGGAGGACAGGGGGGTAAGAGGTAGTAAAGAGATACTGAGGTATTGTATTATAGTGAGAGATCTGGTGCCAGGTGGGCTGGGGGAGGACAGGGGGGTAAGAGGTAGTAAAGAGATACTGAGGTATAGTATTAAAGTGAGAGATCTGGTGCCAGGTGGGCTGGGGGAGGACAGGGGGGTAAGAGGTAGTAAAGAGATACTGAGGTATAGTATTATAGTGAGAGATCTGGTGCCAGGTGGGCTGGGGGAGGACAGGGGGGTAAGAGGTAGTAAAGGAAAAGTTAGAAGAGGTCTCCTGTGGCAGCATCTCAAATGGAAGCGCTATTCCCTATAGTGTAATACCAGGGCCAATTGTCCAGGGCCCACGGTTAGGAAATGTGGCGGTAACAAATACATGCGCATAACTTTGACAGAAGTATCCATCTTCAGATAAATATAGATTTTTTTCAGTTTTATGTAGTCCTGGGAATTTTTCCCCCCACAATAGGTATTATTCAAAGTGGTTCTGATCTGAAATGCACTTTTCCCTTCAAAAACCACCTCAGAGAGAAATAAGCAATTTTAATGTGGTTACGTGCCTGAATACGAGACAGAAAAATGCATTTTCCCGTCTTAACAAGGTTTTCCTGCCAGACAGACACATTACAGTATAAACTTAAACAACAAATGGTTGGAAGTCCTCTATGAGAATATGTAGGGCTAGTAAAACGACTTAATCTTCACAAACTGTTCATATTTTACTGTAAATACAAAACGACGCAGCCCACAATATAACACTGCCTTATTGAAAACGTGCAAAATAGGAGGATGATATCTGGTCATTACCAAGAGGAATAAACACTTTGAGAAATTAAAGTACTTTTAGTTTTAGGATCATGGTACGTAGCCAGTAGTTTGGTTAAAGGCCTTAAAAAAATCTCAATTCAATCAATTTACAAGTGTTCATGCAGTAGTATACAAAATAAAAAATGTTCCTGTGGTCAAATAGAATTGCAGTATGGTTTTATTAGTAGGGCTCGGTAGGGGCATCAACATGGGCAGGTTAGCGTTTTTCATCATGCATCTTGTTCTGGAGGCAACTCTACAGAGTGGTCGCTAGGTGGCATAACCACAGTCATAAAATCTGATTTAAACCCAACCTTAACCTAAACATTAACCACACTGCAAACCCTAATGCTTAACCCGAACCTTAAATTAAGACCAAAAAGCTTGCCAATTTTGACTCTGCAGTTGGCCTATTTAAGGGGAAATCTTTCAGTTCTGCCTCCAGGACAAGACTAATGACACTAAAGTCCACTTGCTCAATGTCATGTCTATAGGTACTTATGGATACGCCTCTATTTTCTGTCTACAGTGCATCTGTGGGTCTGCATATAGGAGTGAAAGGGGTCTATAGGTTACATCAAGGCTCTCCAACTCTGTTCCTGGAGAGCCACTCCAACCCTAATCTAGAGCACCTAATTCAAAAAGGCTTCTCAACAGTTTTTACCCCCAAGCCATAATACTCCTGAACAGGTAATCAAATGGCTACCAGGACTATTTGCACTGTGTGCCCCCCCCCCAACACCTCTTTTACTCTACTGCTACTCTCTGTTCATCATATATGCATAGTCACTTTAACCATATCTACATGTACATACTACCTCAATAAGCCTGACTAACTGGTGTCTGTATGTAGCCTTGCTACTCTTATTTTCAAATGTCTTTTCACTGTTGTTCTATTTCTTTACTTACCCAATGATCACCCAATACCTTTTGTTTGCACCATTGGTTAGAGCCTGTAAGAATTTCACTGTAAGGTCTACTACACCTGTTGTATTCGGCGCACGTGACAAATAAACTTTGATTTGATTTGCTGGTTGATAAGATAAGTCAGGTTAGTTACAACTGGGCTTGGAGTGAAAACCTACAGGACGGTAGCTCTTCAGGAACAGGGTTGGAGAGCCCAGGGTTACATGTTTGATCTTTCCTCCTCCAGGGTGTTAATAGCCTGGTGGTCTGGTCTGACCCCACACTGAGGATGAAGTCCCCCTCAGGGTCCCACCGCATTGAAGTGACCAGATATCACCACCCCTGGACTCCACTCCACCTGGGACCACACACAGACATAACCTTGTTGCACAGCTACTGAACCTGATCCCTTCTTCCCACTGTCCTGCCGACCAACCACACTGTGCTATAGTGTTGTCACATTTTCTTTGGGAAAAAAAGAAAACACTAATCAAAATTCACTCTAGGGTCCTTATTGTGTGCTATATGGCTAGCAAAATAAACAAATGTAACTCTGGGTGACAATTGAAGGCTGTTTTTTCCAACATTAGGACTGTTTTTCAGTCCGCTTCATGTTTTGTTTCCTTTCCTTCCTTACTCCCTAGTATCGCAACGCCGGTGTCATGACAACCCTACTGTGCTGACCCAGATATTTTCCTTTCACATTGAACCAGGCCAGTACATCTCCGCTCAGCTCAGTAGTGTAAAACAACAAGGCTAACAGAGTAGTCAGCCACTCAGTCAGGTCTAGTTCTCAGGGTAACAGAGTAGTCAGCCACTCAGAGTCAGGTCTGGTTCCCAGGGTAACAGAGTAGTCAGCCACTCAGTCAGGTCTAGTTCTCAGGGTAACAGAGTAGTCAGCCACTCAGAGTCAGGTCTAGTTCCCAGGGTAACAGAGTAGTCAGCCACTCAGAGTCAGGTCTAGTTCCCAGGGTAACAGAGTTGTCAGCCACTCAGTCAGGTCTGGTTCCCAGGGTAATAGAGTAGTCAGCCACTCAGAGTCAGGTCTAGTTCCCAGGGTAACAGAGTAGTCAGCCACTCAGAGTCAGGTCTAGTTCCCAGGGTAACAGAGTAGTCAGCCACTCAGGGTCAGGTCTAGTTCCCAGGGTAACAGAGTAGTCAGCCACTCAGAGTCAGGTCTGGTTCCCAGGGTAACAGAGTAGTCAGCCACTCAGTCAGGTCTAGTTCTCAGGGTAACAGAGTAGTCAGCCACTCAGAGTCAGGTCTAGTTCCCAGGGTAACAGAGTAGTCAGCCACTCAGAGTCAGGTCTAGTTCCCAGGGTAACAGAGTTGTCAGCCACTCAGTCAGGTCTGGTTCCCAGGGTAATAGAGTAGTCAGCCACTCAGAGTCAGGTCTAGTTCCCAGGGTAACAGAGTAGTCAGCCACTCAGAGTCAGGTCTAGTTCCCAGGGTAACAGAGTAGTCAGCCACTCAGGGCCAGGTCTAGTTCCCAGGGTAACAGAGTAGTCAGCCGCTCAGAGTCAGGTCTAGTTCCCAGGGTAACAGAGTAGTCAGCCACTCAGGGTCAGGTCTAGTTCCCAGGGTAACAGAGTAGTCAGCCACTCAGAGTCAGGTCTAGTTCCCAGGGTAACAGAGTAGTCAGCCACTCAGGGTCAGGTCTAGTTCCTAGGGTAACAGAGTAGTCAGCCACTCAGAGTCAGGTCTAGTTCCCAGGGTAACAGAGTAGTCAGCCACTCAGGGTCAGGTCTAGTTCCCAGGGTAACAGAGTAGTCAGCCACTCAGAGTCAGGTCTAGTTCCCAGGGTAACAGAGTAGTCAGCCACTCAGGGTCAGGTCTAGTTCCTAGGATAACAGAGTAGTCAGCCACTCAGAGTCAGGTCTAGTTCCCAGGGTAACAGAGTAGTCAGCCACTCAGGGTCAGGTCTAGTTCCCAGGGTAACAGAGTAGTCAGCCACTCAGAGTCAGGTCTAGTTCCCAGGGTAACAGAGTAGTCAGCCACTCAGAGTCAGGTCTAGTTCCCAGGGTAACAGAGTAGTCAGCCACTCAGAGTCAGGTCTAGTTCCCAGGGTAACAGAGTAGTCAGCCACTCAGAGTCAGGTCTAGTTCCCAGGGTAACAGAGTAGTCAGCCACTCAGAGTCAAGTCTAGTTCCCAGGGTAACAGAGTAGTCAGCCACTCAGAGTCAGGTCTAGTTCCCAGGGTAACAGAGTAGTCAGCCACTCAGGGTCAGGTCTAGTTCCCAGGGTAACAGAGTAGTCAGCCACTCAGGGTCATGTCTAGTTCCCAGGTTAACAGAGTAGTCAGCCACTCAGGGTCAGGTCTAGTTCCTAGGGTAACAGAGTAGTCAGCCACTCAGAGTCAGGTCTAGTTCCCAGGGTAACAGCGTAGTCAGCCACTCAGGGTCAGGTCTAGTTCCCAGGGTAACAGAGTAGTCAGCCACTCAGAGTCAGGTCTAGTTCCCAGGGTAACAGAGTAGTCAGCCACTCAGGGTCAGGTCTAGTTCCTAGGGTAACAGAGTAGTCAGCCACTCAGACTCAGGTCTAGTTCCCTGGGTAACAGAGTAGTCAGCCACTCAGGGTCAGGTCTAGTTCCCAGGGTAACAGAGTAGTCAGCCACTCAGGGTCAGGTCTAGTTCCCAGGGTAACAGAGTAGTCAGCCAAACAGTCAAGTCTGATTCCCAGTCAAACACTGACAATCAGGGTCTTTAGTCAGTCTAATGACACTTTGCACAGTCTCTCTCTAACAGTGTGGCTGACCGGGAACTCACTGTGATTAAATCTCATTTGAGATAGACCCACCACGGTGCAGCTCAATCAGTAGTCTATAGAATATAATATAATAGGAATCTCACCTTTTTGCCTCCAGAGATGTAGAATAGAGAGAGAGAGAGAGAGAGAGAGAGAGAGAGAGACAGACAGACAGACAGACAGACAGACAGACAGACAGACAGACAGACAGACAGACAGACAGACAGACAGACAAGACAGACAGACAGACAGACAGACAGACAGTCATCTGACATTATCTAAAGTAAACCCATGTCTCCAGACAGTCCACCTAAACTCACACACTGGCATCAGCTGTGTGATGAGCGATCCCTTTTTTAGGTGCATCAGCGCAGCATCACTGCAGATCCAATAGAAATCAACACTGGTTGCATCCCAAATGGCACTGTATTCCCTACATAGTGCACTACTTTTAAAACTGGACCCGTAGGGCTCTGGACAAAAGTAGTGCACTATATAGAGAATATGGTGCCATTTGGGACGCACCTTATTCTGCCCTTTATTTTAGACTGTTTGAGTAGTTTATTTGGGTCGCATCTCTTGGGTCACCTCCAAAGCACACAGTGTATAATGAATCTGTTGGGAGTCAGAGCAGTGGGGCCAGGACTTTTTACTGACCATGTGACGTTGCAACCAGGGAAAAACTCTGGGCTCTAGTTATAAGGTTAGTGCCAACCCTGTATCCTTTGGACGTTGCTACCCTAATCCTAACCTTAACCCTTATCATAACCCTTACCATAACCCTTTCAAAATGTCAACTTCAATGGGGTAGGGACGTTGCAAGGACCCGGATAGCAAGGACCTTAGTTCTAGGCTGGTCAGGGATCCTGGATAGCAAAAACCCTACTTCTAGGCTGGTCAAAAATCCTAGATCGCAACGACCCTACTTCTAGGCTGATCAGGGATCCCAGCTAGCAAGAACCCTAGTTCTAAGCTGGTCAAGGACCTCAGATAGCAAGGACCCTAGTTCTAGGCTGGTCAGGGATCGCAGCTAGCAAGGACCCTAGTTCTAGGCTGGTCAGGGATCCCAGCTAGCAAGGACCCTAGTTCTAGGCTGGTCAGGGAAAACGCCTGCCCCTACAAATCAGTAATGACCACTAGATAATCCCAGATGTCTCCATCCAACCATCTCTTATTAACAAACACCCAAACAAATCAGACAGTCAAGCCAGAAGAAGTAATTATGTAAAGCTGTAAGACTCATTATTAGAAGGGAATCCATTTTGTTATTTTTGGAAATTAATTTATCGTCTAATGCGATAATGAAAGCAGTCACAGCGCTCCATATCACATTAAAGAAATGGGCACCAAAAAGGGCATAGCTCGAGAACATATTAAGACTTGACTAGGATTTGTTTAAATTGGATTCGGGTGAGAGAGCCTTTGACCTGGGAATGTAATCGCTCCATAGATCTTACAAGTAGGTTACATCCAAATGGCACCCTAATTGCTATATAGCACACTACTTTGTAGGGAATAGGGTGTCATTTGGGATGCACGCTAACCCGTCTACCCTCTATATGACTATAAGCCTGTATTGGACAATCCCATTAATTTGAAAATGATCAGTAACCCCAGCTGTAACAGCCAATAGAGAATCAATTATTTTCTTTCAAGAGCACAACCACATGCTCCATATTTAAATAATGCTATATTTAATTACATAGAGAGAAAGTATGTAGTCTAATGTATAAACTAGAGCCAGAATGATCTCTTTTCACAGGATAGGTGAGTGGGATAAGTCTATCAGGGTCCATATTCAAGAGTGCTGATCTAGGATCAGGTCCCCCTGTCTATATAATATTATTCAGTATAATGGAAAGGCTAAACTGATCCTAGATCAGCACAGGATGCTTTATGAATAAGGGCCCCGATTTTGACAATTTTCCAATTAAGTCATTCGCCAATTAGCAATAACCAAATTAAGATGACTTAAGTGGTAAACAAGTACATTTCAGGCAGAGAGAATTGTGGGGGAAAAGAGGATTATAATTGAGTGATAACATTACGACGTAAAATAAAGATAATTTTATGCAAACAAAGTCCTCACATGTATGCATTAATCCAGTTCCTGACACTAATATCCATGGAAAAACAATACTAAAAACAAATCAAAATAACACAAGACAGCCTACATTAGAAACACTGTTTCTTGTAGGTTGTGTAACCAGTGGTTTTTGTGGTAGGATTAAAGGCCCAGTGAAGTTAAAAATGGGATTTTTCTGTGTTTTATATACAGTTAAGTGCCAATAAAAACCATATACCATGACTGTTGCAGTCAAAAGATCTCAACCCAAATGAACACTTATGAAAGACTCTGGAGCGGCGCCTGAGACAGTGTTATCCACCACCATCAACAAAACACCAAATTATGGAATTTCTCGTGGAAGAATCGAGTTCCAGTCACTTGTAGAACCTATGCCAAGGTGCACTGAAGCTGTTCTGGCCTATTAAGACACTATGTTGGTGTTTCCTTTATTTGGTAGTTACCTGTTATTTCCACACTATGAGTTTGGAATAATACTGTAAAAAAATGCCCTTAGTGTAAGAGCTGTTTGAAAAGACAGCCTCAAATTCCAGCCTGTTTTGGTGGGCTGAAGTTTTGGCCTGCCTGGTGACATCAAGACCAATAAAAAAAGAGAGTTTGTATTTGTATTTATTATGGATGCCCATTAGCTGCTGCCAAGGCTACTCTTCCTGGGGTCCAGCAAAATTAAGGCAGTTTATACAAAAAAACATTAGAATACATTAACAGATTTCACAACCCACCTTATGCCCTCAGGCCCCTACTCCACCACTATCTACAGTACTAAATCCATGTGTACGTTTGTGTATAGTGCATATGTTATTGTGTGTGTGTGTGTGTATGCATGTGTCTATGTTTGTTCCAAACCTCTCAGTTAATAACAGTAGTTTTCAGTTTTCCACTCCCTACTCAGACCCCTCCCAGACAGTAGAGAGAATAACCTAACTTAGCAGGCATTTCTTTCTTTCTGGTCCTGACGAGAGGGAAAAAATGGTTGAGGGAGGTTCTCTTCTGCACTGTTCAACCAATCCAGTAAATGTGGAGGAGTTAAGATGGAGTCAGTGTCGCCTTATTAATGTAAAAAAGCAGAAGTCGGGTCTTTTCACCTGAAAATTGGATGCATCCGGTTGTTATCAACCCCACAGAGGGTGGGTGGAGAGAGAGGAGACAGAGAGAAAAACTTATTCTGCTCCCTCAGCACTTTGGCTGTGTCAAATCTAGTCAAAGCTATCTAATATCTGTGTTAAGCAATACATGGGCACATTCCACTATTCTATGGAATGTAATCAATTGTTCAGAAGTGTTGCGAAATATGAGAACTCAGAATATTATTCTGGCCTCAACAATAGTCAATTAATTAATCACTTTCCCTTGTTTGGATTGATAAAGTAGTATTTGTAGTTATAGCAGACTAGTAGTAGTAGTAAAGTGCCTACAGAAAGTATTCATACCCCTTGACTTATTCAACATTTTGTTGTGTTACAGCCTGAATTAAAAATTGATTAAATAGATTCTCACCCATCTACACACAATACCCCATAATGACAAAGTGAAAACATGTATAGACATTTTAGCACATTTATTGAAAATGAAATACAGAAATATCTTTATTTACACAAGTATTCACAACCCTGAGTCAATACTTTGTAGAAGCAACTTTGGCGGCAATTACAGCTTTGGTTACATCTTGGGTATGTCTGTATCAGCTTTGCACATGTGGATTTTGAGATTTTTACCCATTCTCCTTGCAGATTTTCTCAAGCTCAATTAAATTAGATGGGGAGCGGCGAACAGCAATCTTCAAGTCTTTCCACAGATTTCCAAATGGAATTCAAGTCCGGGCTTTGGCTGGGCCACTCAAGGACTTTCACATTCTTTTCTGAAGATTTTCTAGTGTTGCTTTGGCTGTATGCTTGGGGTCATTGTCCTGTTGGAATGTACAGTTGAAGTCGGAAGTTTACATACACCTTAGGCAAATACATTTAAACTCAGTTTTCACAATTCCTGATATTTAATCCTAGTAAAAAATTCCCTGTCTTAGGTCAGTTAGGATCTCCAATTTATTTTAAGAATGTGAAATGTCAGAAAAATAGTAGAAAGAATTATTTATTTCGGCTTTTACTTCTTTCAGCACATTCCCAGTGGGTCAGAAGTCAATTAGTATTTGGTAGCATTGCCTTTAAATTGTTCAACTTGGGTCAAACATTTTGGGTAGCCTTACACAAGCTTCCCACAATAAGTTGAGTGAATTTTGGCCCATTCCTTCTGACAGAGCTGGTGTAACTGAGTCAGGTTTATAGGCCTCCTTGCTTGCACACACTTTTTCAGTTCTGCCCACACATTTTCTATAGGATTATGGTCAGGGCTTTGTGATGGCCACTCCAATACCTTGACTTTGTTGTCCTTAAGCCATTTTGCCACAACTTTGGAAGTATGCCTGGGGTCATTGCCCATTTGGAAGACCCATTTGCGACCAAGCTTTAACTTCCTGACTGATGTCTTCAGATGTTGCTTCAATATATCCACATAATTTTCCTCCCTCATGATGACATCTATTTTGTGAAGTGCACCAGTCCCTCTTTCAGCAAAGCACCCCCACAACATGATGCTGCCACCCCCGTGCTTCACGGTTGGGATGGTGCTCTTTGGCTTGCAAGCCTTCCCCTTTTCCCTCCAAACATAACAATGGTCATTATGGCCAAACAGTTCTATTTTTGTTTCATCAGACCAGAGGACATTTCTCCAAAATGTACAATCTTTGTCCCCATGTGGAGTTGCAAACTGTAGTCTGGCTTTTTATGGCGGTTTTGGAGCAGTGGCTTCTTCCTTGCTGAGCCGTCTTTCAGGTTATGTCGATATAGGACTCGTTTTACTGTGGATATAGATACTTTTGTACCTGTTTCCTCCAGCATCTTCACAAGGTCCTTTGCTGTTGTTCTGGGATTGATGTGCACTTTTCGCACCAAAGTACGTTCATCTCTAGGAGACAGAACGCGTCTCCTTCCTGAGCGTTATGATGGCTGCATGGTCCCATGGTGTTTATACTTGCGTACTATTGTTTGTACAGATGAATGTGGTACCTTCAGGCGTTTGGAAATTGCTCCCAAGGATGAACCAGACTTGTGGAGGTCTACAATTTCTTTTCTGAGGTCTTGGCTTATTTCTTTTGATTTTCCCATGATGTCAAGCAAAGATGCACTGAGTTTGAAGGTAGGCCTTGAAATACATCCACAGGTACACCTCCAATTGACTCAAATGATGTCAATTAGCCTATAAGAAGCTTCTAAAGCCATGACATCATTTTCTGGAATTTTCCAAGCTGTTTATAGGAACAGTCAACTTAGTGTATGTAAACTTCTGACCCATTGGAATTGTGATACAATGAATTATAAGTGAAATAATCTGTCTGTAAACAATTGTTGGAAAGATTACTTGTGTCATGCACAAAGTAGATGACCTAACCGACTTCAAGTTCAGGCTCTGGCTGGGCCACTCAAGGACATTGAGACTTGTCCCAAAGCAACTCCTGCATTGTCTTGGCTGTGTGCTTAGGGGCGTTGTCCTGTTGGAAGGTGAACGTTCACCCCAGTCTGAGGTCCTGAGCGCTCTGGAGCAGGTTTTCATCAAGGATCTCGCTGTACTTGGCTCCGTTCATCTTAGTCTTGATCCTGACTAGTCTCCCTGCCCCTGTTGCTGAGAAACATCCCCAAAGCATGATGCTGCCACCACCATGCTTCACCGTAGGCATGGTGCCAGGTTTCCTCCAGATGTGACTCTTGGCAATCTTGGTTTCATCAGACGAGGGAATCTTGTTTCTCATGGTCTTAGAGTGTTTAGGTGCCTTTTGGCGAACTCCAAGCGGACTGTCATGTGCCTTTTACTGAGGAAAGTCTTCCGTCTGGCCATACTACCATAAAGACCTGATTGGTGGAGTGCTGCAGAGATGGTTGTCCTTCTGGAAGGTTCTCCCATCTCCACAGAGGAACTCTAGCCCTAGGAAGAGTCTTGGTGGTTCCAAACTTCCATTTAAGAATGATGGAGGCCACTGTGTTCTTGGGGACCTTCAATGCTGCAGACATTTTTGGTACCTGTGGTGTCTTTGGCTATGCCGGATTAAGTGATATGACATGCTATTCTATAAAATCCTCTCTCTGTAATTAATATTACCTGATTAAGCTAATCATGTAAATGTAATTAACTAGAACGTCGGGGCACCACTAAAGAGTGTTTATAAAGCTGTTATCTTCTGAATAAACTCTTAAAGACCTAGTAATATTTTACATCAATAGCAGTCAATATTAATCATAACCTTATTTCAGTCTCATCTGAGAGTTGTAAATTCTTGGTTATCTTCACGAACCCTGGCTACAAGTTGAATGAGCAATACAAACTTTGGTTTAATTATTTATTTACTAAATAATCACACAGAATTACATATACACAGAATGCAAATTATGTCATACAGAACACGTCCCTGGTGGACGGAGCCGACATGACGGCTTGTTACACAAAGGAAAGGGGGTTGGGTTTGAGTGAAAGAGCGGGAAGACTGATGAACAAAGGGAGAAGCTATGCTATCGTAAATACAGTATCTTATGCATTCTAAATTACCGCCCATTTGGAAAAGGAAAATGCAATAAATATTTACACTGAGCTGCGCTTCGGTAGGTTGGTCGTAGATGCTGGCCGTGTTGCCCAACAGAGATCTTAGTTTATAACCAATGTCTCTGGCCTTCCCTGTAGCTCAGTTGGTAGAGCATGGTGTTTGCAACACCAGGGTTGTGGGTTCGAATCCCACGGGGGGCCAGCACAGAAAAAAATGTATGATATGTATGAAATTGTATGAAATGTATGCATTCACTACTGTAAGTCGCTCTGGATAAGAGTGTCTGCTAAATGACTAAAATGTAAATGTAATCTTCCTGTCCTTGGAAGAATGTCTCTGGTGGTAAATTGGATACGTTGTAGTATCGTCGTTGTGTGTTAGACTGCATCCGTCGTCTGTCCTTTCCTAGCCCACGTTTACAGCAGCCAATGCTAACTCAATGACTAGGAGGTATCACTTCTGTAGTGAATAAGAGTTCAAAGTTCATACCATTCGCAACCAAAGCTCATGCTGAGGTTGGCTTAGTTCTGTAGTTGACGTTAGTCCTTCTAATGTGGAACCGTCATCCTCGGAACAGCTTATTATCTGAATCCTTCTGACATCGGACCGTCGCCCTAATGTACCCGGAACAGCTTATTATCTAAGTCCTTTTAACGTGAGGCTGCAGGCCTCGCATACTCGGAACAGCTTATTATCTGAGTCCTTTTAACGTGAGGCTGAAGGTCTCGCGTACTCGGAACAGCTTATTATCTGAGTCCTTTTAACGTGAGGCTGCAGGCCTCGCATACTCGGAACAGCTTATTATCTGAGTCCTTTTAACGTGAGGCTGCAGGCCTCGCATACTCGGAACAGCTTATTATCTGAGTCCTTTTAACGTGAGGCTGAAGGTCTTGCGTACTCGGAACAGCTTATTATCTGAATCCTTCTGACATCGGACCGTCGCCCTAATGTACCCGGAACAGGAAGTTACATTGTCGTCAACGGCTTTATATAGGAAGGAAGTGAAGGGGGTGTTTCATAGTTTAGAACCAATGTCTCTTCACATGGGCGGGGCCACTGAGTTGGGCATAGTTCACTCATGAAAACCAAATTCTCTCATTTGGAAGCTAAAATTACATTTCATCTTTTCACAAATAGTTTCATATTTAAACATTTAAATTGCACAACAATTCCATGTGAATCTGATAACTATAATGTGTAGACTTTCCACGATACAGTTTATGTCATCCTATCATTAGTAATAATGTCTCAGATGACAACCGAACTGACATCATATTCATTGAGTACCAACGCATATTTACAACTGGTTGGATTACCAAAATATGGTTCCTTTCCCCCCACCTTTTGATGTTCCCAGACTCTATATATTTAACAAAGGCTTCTTCAAGAGTCCTTCTGTTGAGTCAAGAGAGAGAGGGAAGGGAGAAAGGTATTTATGGGGGGTCATCAACCTACCCACAGGCCAACATCATGACAGTAACCTTCCCCAGATCTGTGCCTCGATACAATCCTGTCTCCTTCGACCTCATTTCAAAATGTTTAAAACCTGTTTTCGCTTTGTCATTATGGTTTATTGTTTGTAGATTGCTGAGAAAAAAAATATATTTAATACATTTTAGAATTAGGCTGTAACAACAAAATGAGTGGCACTCATCTCCCCCAGCCATTCACGGGATAGATGACGAGGAGAGACCAACCTCAGAAATTGCAGCCCAAATAAATGCTTCACAGAGTTCAAGTAACAGACACATCTCAACAACTGTTCAGAGGAGACTGTGTGAATCAAGCCTTCATGGTCGAATTGCTGCAAAGAAACCACTACGAAAAGGACACCAATAAGAAAGAGACTTGCTTGGGCCAAGATACATGAGAAATGGACATTACACCGGTAGAAATGTGTCCTTTGGTCTGGAGTCCAAATTGGGGGGTGGTGGTGGTGGTGGTGGAGGTGGTAGTGGTAGCGGTGGTGGTGGTAGTAGTAGTGTTAGTAGTAGTGGTAGTGGTGGTGGTGGTGGTGGTGGTGGTAGTGGTAGCAGTAGTGGTAGTGGTAGTGGTGGCGGAGGCGGTAGCAGAAGCAGACTAGTTGCAGTAGTAGTTGACTAGTTGTAGTAGTGGCAGCAGTAGTAGTTGACTAGTTGCAGTAGTAGTTGACTAGTTGTAGTAGTGGCAGCAGTAGTAGTAGTAGCAGCAGTAGTAGTTGACTAGTTGTAGTAGTGGCAGCAGTAATAATTGACTAGTTGTAGTAGTTGCAGTAGTAGTAGTTGACTAGTTGTAGTACTGGCAGCAGTAGCAGTTGACTAGTTGCAGTAGTGGCAGCAGTAGTAGTTGACTAGTTGCAGTAGTGGCAGCAGTTGACTAGTTGCAGTAGTGGCAGCAGTTGTAGTAGTTGACTAGTTGTAGTAGTAGCAGCAGTAGTAGTAGTTGACTAGTTGCAGTACTAGCAGCAGTAGTAGTAGTTGACTAGTTGCAGTACTAGCAGCAGTAGTAGTTGACTAGTTGCAGTAGTGGCAGCAGTTGACTAGTTGCAGTAGTGGCAGCAGTTGTAGTAGTTGACTAGTTGTAGTAGTGGCAGCAGTAATAATTGACTAGTTGTAGTAGTTGCAGTAGTAGTAGTTGACTAGTTGTAGTACTGGCAGCAGTAGCAGTTGACTAGTTGCAGTAGTGGCAGCAGTAGTAGTTGACTAGTTGCAGTAGTGGCAGCAGTTGACTAGTTGCAGTAGTGGCAGCAGTTGTAGTAGTTGACTAGTTGTAGTAGTAGCAGCAGTAGTAGTAGTTGACTAGTTGCAGTACTAGCAGCAGTAGTAGTAGTTGACTAGTTGCAGTACTAGCAGCAGTAGTAGTTGACTAGTTGCAGTAGTAGTTGCAGTAGTAGTAGATGTAGTAGTAGGTTTATTCTAGATCTGACTGTAGTTTAAATGATGTAACCTGGGGTCCCTAGCACTAACAACATCCCTGCCAAGCTGCTAGCTCCATTATTCTCCCTCCTAAAGAGGTCCAGCCATCAATGACCTTCAAAGACACGTTTCCTGTCGATCCTAAGGCTGAACTAATGACGTCTATAAAGCTGTCCCCCTTCACTTTGAGTGGCACCCATCTCCCCCAGCCATTCAGGGGAGAGACAACGAGGAGAGACCCATCTCCCAGCCATTTAGGTGATAGATGACGAGGAGAGACAGCGACGCAACATTAAACAGATTGATTTTGATTCTGCACACAACAGCTCTGCCGTAAATCATGTGATACTCAGAGGCACACAACAAAAAATGTAATCAGTCTTGTTTACTAGAGGGAAAACAATATGGATGTGAGGTGTGACATGGGGTCTTATCGCTGGCCAGCGGATAGAGGGGGAAGAATTAAACAAGAACAACAGGAAAGAGGGGGATGGCATATTTCATTCCTCAAGAGGAAGGAGGAAAGACGAGGACTTAATGTGTGGAAACGGACGAGAAGAGAAGGCCATACGGTACAGTAAAGGGATAGTTCACATCATTGCTCAGCTTTGTCCATCCACAAGTTAATACTAAACAGCCTGGTTGCTCTCTAGGTTTCTTCCTTCTAGGGAGTTTTACCTTGCCACTGTGCAACTGTCTCGGCTCGCTCTTTGTAGTTTACAGTAACCCTGCCTTGACCACAATCAGTCACATTTGAGGAGAGAGGGATGCTCTGGTCTATTGCCCTCCCTGATCCTTAATTAATAGTATGGCTCGTCGTTAGTACTTGGTGCTTAACTCCGCGGTGGGCCTAGCCACCCCACTGCTCGCCCCAACCCTCCGCTAAATTTCACCAATTACTCTAATCATCACAGAGGGAGTGAGGTTTCCTTTGTAAAGGCATTAATTAAGACCTAGCCAAGGCTGGCCATTTACTGCCTTGCCTTTGGTTCACCAAACTCAGTCCTGGGGCGTGTTCAGTAGGGAATACTGTAGCAATACGTTTCGCAACGGGAAATTAAAACTAGCATATCTTATTGGAGTTCTGGTTGTTTCACTCCCTTTTCAAAAACTTTTCTCCCTCTGGACAGGAGTTGGCTCTAGAAAGGGATAGGTCTCCTTCTGGTGCAGACAGGACATGTGGAAGTTCATTAGAGTTACCAGCCTCAGAAATTGCAGCCCAAATAAATGCTTCACAGAGTTAAAGTAACAGACATCTCAACATCAACTGTTCAGAGGAGACTGTGTGAATCAGGCCTTCATGGTCGAATTGCTGCAAAGAAACCACTACTAAAGGACACCAATAAGAAGAAGAGACTTGCTTGGGCCAAGAAACACGAGCAATGGACATTAGACCAGTGGCCGTATTACAATATTACAACAAAGTTACAGCAAACAACAAACCCTGTTTTTTTCCCCTCTGACATCATTGCACACGCGAAGAACAGCAGCGCATGTACTGCAATCATTTTTTTACGATTCACGATGCTCCCCATTTTATTTTTATTTATTTTATAATATTTTTATTATTTTCCAATATAATAAAAAAAAAATATATAAACATTGACATTCCTTGTAGTGTTGAATGGGATGGCAAATTTAGAGGACAAAAAAAAATACTTAACTCACAAATACAAAAATCCTATTAGGTGGAACATATTATAAGACAGCATATAGTCATTACAAGCGGTGTAGTTAAACCAAAAATAAATATTGAGTTCAGTACAGCACAGAGTAGCAGCAGATGATCAACCCATTTATGAAGGGGGAACAAACCATTTATCCAGTATCGGCTGCCATATTTTGTAAAACATTGGACTTCTATTGGAGGTATTGTATCGAATCTTTTCCATATGCATTACATTCCCTAAATCCCGTAACCACATGTCAAAAGGTAGGTACAGTCTCCAATTTCCAAAATTGCAAAATGAGTACAAAGAGAGACAGCCTTCCCTTCCTGGTTATTCCCACCAACTGTACCAAACAGAGCGATCAATGGGTCTGTGGCTATAACTCCATCAAAGGCTTTAGATAAGTAATCAAAAATGAGAGCCCAGTAAGCATGTGACTTAGGACATGTCCAAAATAAGTGGGTCAAAGTCCCCTCATCCTGTTTGCACCTCTCACACAGTGGTGAGGTGTCTGGGAATATTTTTATAACCTTTGAGTAATGTAACCTGTGTATCACCTTAAACTGAACAGGGTTGTGTTTTCCTGAGAGTATCTACCCAATCCTCATCTGAGATTTCTGAACCAAGTTCCTGCTCCCAAGCCCTTTTAATAGTGTCTGTAGATACTTCTATGTGAGCCTGTAGCACATCATAAAGTCTAGAGACTGACCCTTTTGAATGGGGTTTGACATGGATCAGGCTATCGAATGTAGGATTATTTGGCTTAATGCCACACTGTGGGATATGTGTCCTTAAGAAATTCCTGATTTGGAGGTATCTGAAAAAATGTGTTGCTGGCATATTAAAATAAATCCTCTTAAGGATCCGACCCTTTTTTTCCCACTTCAATTTTCGCCTAAAATGACATACCCAAATCTAACTGCCGGTAACTCAGGCAGTGAAGCAAGGATATGCATATTCTTGAAACCATTTGAAAGGAAACACTTTGAAGTTTGTGGAAAGGTGAAATGAATGTAGGAGAATAAAACACATATCTGGTAAAAGAAAATACAAAGAAAAAACTAACAATTTTTTTGTACCATCATCTTTGAAATGCAAGAGAAAAGCCATAATGTATTATTCCAGACCAGGTGCAATTTAGATTTTGGCCACTAGATGGCAGCAGGGTATGTGCAAAGTGTTAGAATGATCCAATGAACCATTGCATCTCTGTTAAAAAATGTTCATCAGAACTGTTCAAATATGCCTAACTGGTTTATTAATAAGTTTTCAAGCTCATAACTGTGCACTCTCCTCAAACAATAGCATGGTATTATTTCACTGTAATAGCTACTGTAAATTGGACAGTGCAGTTAGATTAACAAGAATTTAAGCTTTCTGCCAATATCAAATATGTCTATGTCCTGGGAAATTCTATTGTTACTTACAACCTGATGCTAATCGCATTAACCTATGTTAGCTCAACCGTCCCGTGGGGGACCCACCGATCCTGAAGAAGGTTAACCCTGTAACTGTTGAAATTAAGCTAAATGACCATCAATGTAAATGCCCCTTCTCCCTCCACTGTGAAAACACCATATCATCCAATGCAGGGTGGAAAGAATGAATCAGGCAAATTAGGCAGTCAAGGTATATATTGGGTATGTTAAGAAAATAACATACCCGTATATACACTTTTTCTTCTATTGTGTTATTGACTGTATGTTTGTTTATTCCATGTGTAACTCTGTGTTGTTGATTGTGTCACACTGCTTTGCTTTATCTTGGCCAGGTCGCAGTTGTAAATGAGAGATATACCTGCTGGAGCGCGTGCTACAGGTGGCTGCTGCTATGGTGACCAGTGAGCTGAGATAAGGGGGGACTTTACCTAGCAGGGTCTTGTAGATGACCTGGAGCCAGTGGGTTTGGCGACGAGTATGTAGCGAGGGCCAGCCAATGAGAGCGTACAGGTCGCAGTGGTGGGTAGTATATGGGGCTTTGGTGACAAAACGGATGGCACTGTGATAGACTGCATCCAGTTTATTGAGTAGGGTATTGGAGGCTATTTTGTAAATGACATCGCCGAAGTCGAGGATCGGTAGGATGGTCAGTTTTACGAGGGTATGTTTGGTAGCATGAGTGAAGGATGCTTTGTTGCGAAATAGGAAGCCGATTATAGATTTAATTTTGGATTGGAGATGTTTAATGTGAGTCTGGAAGGAGAGTTTACAGTCTAACCAGACACCTAGGTATTTGTAGTTGTCCACATATTCTAAGTCAGAACCGTCCAGAGTAGTGATGCTGGACGGGCGGGCAGGTGCAGGCAGCGATCGGTTGAAGAGCATGCATTTAGTTTTACTTGTATTTAAGAGCAGTTGGAGGCCATGGAAGGAGAGTTGTATGGCATTGAAGCTTGTGTGGAGGGTTGTTAACACAGTATCCAAAGAAGGGCCAGATGTATACAGAATGGTGTCGTCTGCGTAGAGGTGGATCAGAGACTCACCAGCAGCAATAGCGACATCATTGATGTATACAGAGAAAAGAGTTGGCCCAAGAATTGAACCCTGTGGCACCCCCATAGAGACTGCCAGAGGCCCGGACAACAGGCCATACGATTTGACACATTGAACTCTATCAGAGAAGTAGTTGGTGAACCAGGCGAGGCAATAATTTGAGAAACCGTATCTGGAGCATCAGCATTTGTGGGTTCGATTACAGGCTCAAAATGGCCAGAAACAAAGACTTTTCTTCTGAAACTTGCCAGTCTATTCATGTTCTGAGAAATGAAGGCTATTCCATGTGACAAATTGCCAAGAAACTGAAAATCTCATACAACGCTGTGTACTACTCCCTTCACAGAACAGCGCAAACTGGCTCTAACCAGAATAGAAGGAGTAGGAGGCCCCGGTGCACAACTGAGCAAGAGGACAAGTACATTAGAGTGTCTCGTTTGAGAAACAGACTAGAGGTTGACCGATTATGATTTTTCTACGCCGATACCGATTATTGGCGGACCAAAAAAAAGCTGAAAACAGATTAATCGTCCGATTATTTTTATTTATTTGTAATAATGACAATTACAACAATACTGAATGAACACTTATTTTAACTTAATATAATACATCAATAAAATCAATTTAGACTCAAATAAATAATGAAACATGTTCAATTTGGTTCAAATAATGCAAAAACAAAGTATTGGAGAAGAAAGTAAAAGTGCAATATGTGTCATGTAAAAAAAGCTAACGTTTAAGTTCCTTGCTCAGAACATGAGAACATATGAAAGCTGGTGGTTCCTTTTAACATGAGTCTTCAATATTCCCAGGTAAGAAGTTTTAGGTTGTAGTTATTATAGGAAATATAGGACTATTTCTTTCTATACCATTTGTATTTCATATACCTTTGACTATTGGATGTTCTTATACGCACTTTAGTATTGCCAGTGTAACAGTATAGCTTCCGTCCCTCTCCTCGCCCCTACCTGGGCTCGAACCAGGAACACATCGACAACAGCCACCCTCGAAGCATCGTTACCCATCGCTCCACAAAAGCTGCGGCCCTTGCAGAGCAAGGGGAACAACTACTCAAAGTCTCAGAGCAAGTGACGTTTGGAACGCTATTAGCGCGCACCCCGCTAACTAGCTAGCCATTTCACATCGGTTACACCAGCCTAATCTCGGCAGTTGGTAGGCTGGAAGTCATAAATAGCTCAATGCTTGAAGCACAGCGAAGAGCTGCTGGCAAAGGCACGAAAGTGCTGTTTGAATGAATGCTTACGAGCCTGCTGCTGCCTACCATCGCTCAGTCAGACTGCTCTATCAAATATCAAATCATAGACTTAATTATAACATAATAACACACAGAAATACGAGCCTTTGGTCATTAATGTGGTCGAATACGGAAACTATCATTTCGAAAAACAAAACGTTTATTCTTTCAGTGAAATACGGAACCGTTCCGTATTTTATCTAACGGATGGCATCCCTAAGTCTAAATATTGCTGTTACATTGTACAACCTTCAATGTTATGTCATAATTATGTACAATTCTGGCAAATTAATTATGGTCTTTGTTAGGAATAAATGGACTTCACACAGTTCGCAATGAGCCAGGCGGCCCAAACTGCTGCATATACCCTGACTGCTTGCACGGAAACGCAAGAGAAGTGACACAACTTCCCTAGTTATAAGAAATTCATGTTAGCAGGCAATATTAACTAAATATGCAGGTTTAAAAATATATACTTATGTAGTGATTTTAAAGAAAGGCATTGATGTTTATGGTTAGGTACACATTGGTGCAACAACAGTGCTTTTTCGCGAAAGCGCTTGTTAAATCATCACCCGTTTGGCGAAGTAGGCTGTGATTCGATGAGAAATTAACAGGTACCGCATCGATTATATGCAACGCAGGACACGCTGGATAAACTAGTAATATCATCAACCATGTGTAGTTAACTAGTGATTATGCTAAGATTGATTGTTTTTTATAAGATAAGTTCAATGCTAGCTAGCAACTTACCTTGGCTTCTTGCTGCCCTCGCATAACAGGTAGTCAGCCTGCCACGCAGGCTCCTCGTGGAGTGCAATGTAAGGCAGGTGGTTAGAGCGTTGGACTAGTAACCGGAAGGTTGCAAAAACGAATCCCCGAGCTGACAAGGTAAAAATCTGTCGTTCTGCCCCTGAACAAGGCAGTTAACCCACCGTTCCTAGGCCGTCATTGAAAATAAGAATGTGTTCTTAACTGACTTGCCTAGTTAAATAAATATTTTTTTTTTAAATACTGATTACCGATTGTTATGAAAACTTGAAACAGTGAAGAGGCAACTCTGGGATGCTGGCCTTCTTGGCAAAGTTGCAAAGAAAAAGCCATATCTCAGACTGGCCAATAAAAATAAAAGATTAAGATAGGCAAAAGAACACAGACAGAGGAAGATTGTAAAAAAGTGTTATGGACAGACGAATCTAAGTTGAGGTGTTCGGACCACAAAGAAGAACATCCGTGAGACGTAGAAAAAATGAAAAGATGCTGGAGGAGTGCTTGACTCCATCTCTCAAGCATGGTGATGGCAATGTGATGGTCTGGGGGTGCTTTGGTGGTGTTAAAGTGGGAGATTTGTACAAGTTAAAAGTTATCTTGAAGAAGGAAGGCTATCACTCCATTTTGCAACACCATGCAATACCCTGTGGACGGAGCTTAATTGGATCAAATTTCCTCATACAACAGGACAATGACCCAAAGCACAGCTCCAAACTATGCAATAACTATTTAGGGAAGAAGCAGTCAGCTGGTAATCTGTCTATAATGGACTGGCCAGCACAGTCACCGGATCTCAACCCTATTGAGCTGTTGTGGGAGCAGCCTGACCATATGGTACGTAAGAAGTGCCCATCAAGCCAATCCAACTTGTGAGAGGTGCTTCAGGAAGCATGGGGTGAAATCTCTTCAGATTACCTCAACAAATTGACAACTAGAATGCCAAAGGTCTGCAAGGCTGTAATAGCTGCAAATTGAGGATTCGTTGACGAAAGCAAAGTTTGAAGGACACAATTATTTCAATAAAAAATAATTATTTATAACCTTGTCAATGTCTTGACTATATTTCCTATTCATTTTGCAACTCATTTCATGTATGTATAGAAAACAAGGACATTTCTAAGTGACCCCATACTTTTGAACGGTAGTGAATGTCGGCCTGGGATAAAACCTGTCTGGTCAGGGTGTATGATGTCAGAAATATATTATTTCAATCGGATTGCCAATATTTTTGTCAAAACCTTATTTTCTATGGGGAGCCACGAAACGGGGCGATAAAGACAACATCTCCATGGAATCTATCTTTTTTCAAGATCAGTGCTATAGTAGCCTCATGCAGTGTTTGCGTGAGTTTGCCATTTTCTTTGGAATGATATGACATTCGCAACAGAAGTGGAGCTAGACTGGCGCAGTACTTCTTATAGAATTCTATTACAGATCCATCGGGCCCAGGGGCCTTGCTGTTTAAAAATTGTGCTGTCACTGTGTTAATCTCCTCTAAAGTTATCCCAGCATCGAGTGCAGCCGCTGCGCCCTAGTTTAGGAAGTTCACATTCAGTGAGAAAGCGTTCCATAATTTGTGGATCAGTAGCATCGCATTTTGATTGATATAGCTATGAGTATATTATTTATTAATATCCTGCAGATTTGTTACTATTTTACCATTCTTGTATTTTATGAATAGCTCTAGATGCCTGTACGTGCTTTAGCTGTCTTGCTAATCATTTATGTGGTTTGTCACCCAGTTCAAAATAACTTTGTTGCGTTCTAGCAAGTAAGAGCTTACCCGTTTCGAAAGGATGGTATTGTATTCATATTTCAACTTTGTGATCTTCTCAAGGACTGCATTCGAGGAAATCTCGTTTGCCTAACTCTCATAATTTCTTTCAGCCTAGTATTGGTGTGTTTCTTCCTCTCCGATGTATATGAAATAATGTGACCTCTAATCACAGCCTTGAGAGATTCCCAAAGGGTAGAGTCGTCAACATTCCCCATGTCATTAGCTCCAAGGAAAAACGTTATCTGCTCCTTCAAATACTGACAAAAAGTATCATCTTTCAATAAGTGAGCATCTAAGCGCCACGGTCAACGACCTGCATACATATTGTCCAGTTTAAGAACCATGGACAGCGGAGAGTGGTCTGTAAGTAGAATCGGGTGACAGGTAACCGACACAGCTGCTGAAATTAGTTGAGTCCCCAAAAAAATGGTCAATTCTGGAATATGACTTATGGACTGACGAGAAGAAAGATTAATCCCTATCTGTTGGGTGTGTCAGCCTCCAAATATGCTAAGCTAAGTCATCAATATATTTAGACAGACACTGGCATTTGATTGTTGGAGTGACCTTGATAGCTGTTTATCTAAAAGAGGATCTAGTCACCTCCAACAATAACACTTGTATCCGACATATTTGGTATGGTTTTAAATACTCTTTGAAAAAATTATGGATCATCGAAGTTGGGTCCATATGAATTGACCAAGGTTATTGGTATCGAATTCAGTGTACCAGCCACAATAATATACCGACCATTAGGATCTGAAATCGAGGATGAGTAAATACAAGGAATGTTTTTCCTCATCAGGATTGTTCCCCCTCTCACTTTTTCATCAAAATTATACTGGTATATCTGATAGATCCAGTCGACTCGTAGTTTGGCCTAAGCCGAGTGTTTAATATGAGTTTCTTGAAGAATCACTGTGTCAGCGGCCAGTGATTTAAGATGAGAAAAAACCTTGGCTCTTTTCACAACATGACCTAAGCCATTGCAGTTCCAACTGACTATCTTTAATCCACCAGGTCTACTCTGTGCCTGATCAATATGTGGCATTTCTCATTTTAGAGCAAATTGTTTCTGTCATACAAAACTCAAAAGAAAAATGTCCCGCCGTGCAGGAACTTGTCATGCCACCTGTACTAAAAGTGAACATAAAACAGACACCACCCCCCTCCCGTCTCATTACTGAGTGACTTTGCTTATGTAGCATTGTTTAGCCTAACATCTCACCCATCATTATAAATCCCCATTTCTGATCGAAAAGACATCAGCAGAAAAATCAAAACACATTCCTGGCCTGTATTTGGCCACTTAGCCGGCTGACAGAGCAGTTCTGTATCCTCAGCCAGGGAGCTTGCTTGACAAGAACAGTTCGGCCTCTTTTGGGTTGTCAAACGTACAGTTGATCTTTCGACTGTCACCTTAAACTGAGCTGGGAAGAGGAATCCATATAGGATGTTGGCCGCCGTGCATTTTGCCCTTCAACTTATCATACTCTTTCCGTTAGTTCCTCACCTCCAAAGTAAGATCTGGGTTGGCGCCCCCCCCCTTGGGTTGTGCCATGGCGGAGATCTTTGTGGGCTATACTCGGCCTTGTCTTCGGACGGTAAGTTGGTGGTTGTAGACATCCCTCTAGTGGTGTGGGGGCTGTGCTTTGGCAAAGTGGGTGGGGTTATATCCGGCCTGTTTGGCCCTGTCCGGGGGTATCATCGGATGGGGCCACAGTGTCTTCTGATCCCTCCTGTCTCAGCCTCCAGTATTTATGCTGCAGTAGTTTATGTGTCGGGGGGCTAGGGTCAGTCTGTTACATCTGGAGTATTCTCTTGTCTTATCCGGTGTCCTGTGTGAATTTAAATATGCTCTCTCTAATTCTCTCTTTCTTTCTCTCGAAGGACCTGAGCCCTAGGACCATGCCTCGGGACTACCTGGCATGATGACTCCTTGCTGTCCCCAGTCCACCTGGCCATGCTGCTGCTCCAGTTTCAACTGTTCTGCCTGCGGCTACGGAACCCTGACCTGTTCACCGGACGTGCTTGTTGCACCCTCGACAACTACTATGATTATTTGACCATGCTGGTCATTTATGAACATTTTAACATCTTGACCATGTTCTGTTATAATATCCACCCGGCACAGCCAGAAGAGGACTGGCCACCCCTCATAGCCTGGTTCCTCTCTAGGTTCCTAGGTTTTTGGCCTTTCTAGGGAGTTTTTCCTAGGGAGTTTTTCCTAGCCACCGTGCTTCTTTCACATGCATTGCTTGCTGTTTGGGGTTTTAGGCTGGGTTTCTGTACAGCACTTTGAGATTTCAGCTGATATACGAAGGGCTATATAAATAAATTTGATTTGATTTAGAAAGACACCCTGGCTCTGTTGTAGTTAAGGGGAACTTTTGACTAGCCAGCTTGAGGATGAGATCCCTGGTCTGGGGATAGTGCAGCCGTGCGATGAATGGCGTTGTTGGCTCGCCCTTGGCTGGCTTTGTTGCCTGTGATCTGTGTGCGCGGTTGATCAGGATGGGAGTTTTGAAGTGTTCACTCCCCAGCAGTGCCGGTATCAGCTCCGATACAAATTCAGTTGGTTTCCCTTTCTCAGTGTCCTCCTGGATCCCAAATATTCTGATGTTCGGGTGTCTTGAATGCAATTCAAGCATTTCCTGTCAGACTTTCAGTGTTTTGTTCTGCACTGTTCCTCAATGTCTTGTAGCCTGGCCTCGTGATGAACTGCTGTCTGCTCAAACTCATGCACCCTGCCCTTGGTTGCCTTCACAGTTTCAGACAAAGTCCTAATACTCTTTGAGATATCAGCCAGCCATGGTCCACCTTTTTTCTTAGTGAGTTTATAACGACCAGTCGGTCACTTGGAGAAGGTTCTGTGGGGAGCTCGTGGGTTGGATGTTGACATTGGTTTGTTTTCTGTCTCATCCAAATTATCTTGTTGAGCGCCCCCTTTTTTGATGCCTTTTCCTTTTGTCATATTGCCAGACAATGTTTGAAGTTATAGGTCAGGAGAGATTAAGATAAATATGAAATGATTTCAAAATTGAGTGGCGCTCTAACAAAACACATATTCCATAGCACTCTCTAGCACCCCCTCAGCTCCCCATCTTTGCTTTGTCAAACAAAATGAAAAATAGAGAGAAATAGTAATGCTGTCTTTTTGTAGGCACTACCAACGCCATGGTTCGCTGGACAAAGCCTATGGGGAAATTAATGGAGTTTTTGGAGGAAGCCGAAAATAAGGTCTGTGGTAAACACCGGCTTAAAAGATCTTATACGTTTTGGTCTATGAGATAATCTTCATCAGCTAACGTCACTTTGCTGAATATTTTAGCATTTATGTCATTTAAAAAAGCACAAAGCACATAAAGGCTTCATAATTCCTAAAGATCATGTTAACTGACTGATATTATATCATAAAACAAAACATAAAGATCTCCTAAGCCTGTGTTAACCTCTGACCTTATTTTCGGCATTTATCCAAAAACCCGATTCTTTCCCCATAGGAATAGCTGAACGAACCAGAGGTAACTCATTTCCGTTTTTTAGGAGCTGGAGAGCTCCATAACAGCGACCGTGGGGTGGACAGTGGCGCTGTTACTGGGGAAGGTTATCTAAGGTCTCTACCAGAATACACCTGTCACTCCTGAAACTCAGGGCAGATGGGGAGGAATTTACAACTTCCACACTTCTCTTAAATTTAGCCCAGCACTGATGAAAACAGCAGATGTTCTGTGCTCCAAGAGAGGGGTTGGGGGGGGGAATCTGGTATGTCTTTCGTTATCCCTTCTTCCCCTGTCGGCTCTCTCTGGCTTGTGACTGATAACAAGTAGACAGGGAGGAAACCAACCCATACAAGCCCAACCTACAGTGTAGAACTGTCGATTAATGGCATCAGCCTCTAACAATGCCATTTCTACAATCCAACACCTCATCAGTAACAGAATCAAATTATAAACTGGGTAGTTTGGGTCCTGGATAACAGACAATATACCACCGGTATGACACAATATTACTTGTTTACTGTTCTAATTAAGTTGGTAACCAGTTTATAATAGCAATAAGGTACCTCAGCGGGTTGCGGTAGGGCTAAGGGCTGTATCCAGGCACACCAATGAAACACAGCGGGGGCATGATGACGAGAGAGAGAAGGACAGAGAGAGAAAAGAGAGCAGGCCTTGATGACATTTCAACATTTCATTTCATCACAACAGCTGCTGAAGATAGACGAGACAGAGAGACAGACAGCAAGAGAGAGAGACAGGGGTGTTGACCTTTAACAGTGTAGGATTTGAAAAATGACAAAGCTGTGAAAGGAAAGATGGTTGTGTCCCAAACAGCACTCTATTCCCCATAGAGTGCACTACTTAAGACCAGAGGCCAAAGTTGTGCACTATATAGGGAATAGTGTGCCCTTTGGGACACAGGTCGAAGCCTCCCGTTGCTCCACCCACACCCCCTAGCCCTCCTCTGGAGCCCACAAGATCATGGTCTTGTCTATAGACACAGAGAGCAGGCTCAGAGACTGATGCTGGTCACATCCTGTAGGGGGAGTTGCCCCTAGAAGCTGATCTGGGGTCAGTTTGTGCATTTCCCCCATTAATGGATAAGTTTAGGATTGGGGCAGGGGAAGTGGATCCTAGATTTGTACCTAGGGGAAACCCCTCGGAACCACAATACAGCATATGCAGGTTGGATGGGTAAAACATCATGACAGAACTGCAGCAGAAAGACAGACAGTGAGTGATGTGAACCAATAAAAGAGTTTAGGGGTCACCCTTTCTGATTTCATGGGTGTATGGTAGGCCCATCAAACAAATCACTCCAACACCATGAAATCATTGAGTGGTATGCCACCACCACATCACAGTGAAATAAGAAAAGTCTGATCTGGGGACTGAATGGTGTATAGGTTGACAGTACAGTACCTTTGATGGCAAGGGTCTGCCAGTCTGCCAAAATCATGGACATTAATATGGAGTTGGTCCCCCCTTTGCCGCTATAACAGCCACCCCTCTTCTGGGAATGCTTTCCACTAGATGTTGGAACACTGCTGCGGGGACATGCTTCCATTCAGCCACAAGAGCATTAGTGAGGTCGGGCATTGATGTTGGGCGATTAGGCTTGGCTCAGTCGGCATTCCAATTCATCCCAAAGGTGTTTGATTGGGTTGAGGTCAGGGCTCTGTGCAGGCCAGTCAAGTTCTTCCACACCGATCTCGACAAACCATTTCTGTATGGACCTCGCTTTGGGCACAAGGGGCATTGTCATGCTTAAACAGGAAAGGGCCTTCCCCAGATTGTTGCCACAAAGTTGGAAGCACAGAATCTTCTAGAATGTCCTTGTATGCTGTAGCGTTAAGATTTCCCTTCACTGGAACTAAGGGGCCTAGCCCGAACCATGAAAAACAGCCCCAGATCATTATCCCTTCAACACCAAACTTTACAGTTGGAACTAGGCATTGAGACAGGTAGCGTTCTCCTGACATCTGCCAAATCCATATTAGTCCATGGGACTGGCAGATGGTGAAACGTGATTAATCACTCCAGAGAATGCGTTTCCACAGTCCAATGGCGGCGAGCTTTATACCACTCCAGCCGACGCTTGGCATTGCGCATGATCTTAGGCTTGTTTGTGCGGTTGCTCGGCCATGGAAACCCATTTCATGAAGCCCCCGACAAACAGTTCTTGTACTGACGTTGCTTCCAGAGGCAGTTTGAAACTCAGTAGGGAGTGTGGCAACCGAGGACAGACATTTTTGCGTGTTACTCGCTTCAGCACTTGGCGGTCCCGTTCTGTGAGCTTATGTGGCCTACCACTTCGCGGCTGAGCCGTTGTTGCTCCTAGACGTTTCCACTTCACAATAACAGCACTTACAGTTGACCGGGCAGCTGTAGCAGGGCAGAAATTTGACAAACTGACTTGTTGGAAAGGTGGTATCCTATGACGGTACCACGTTGAACGTCATTGAGCTCTTCAGTAAGGCCATTCTACTGAGAATGTTGCTATGGAGATTGCATGGCTGTGTGCTCGATTCTATACACCTGTCAGCAACGATGTGGCTGAAATAGCCGAATCCACTAATTTGAAGGGGTGTCCACATACTTTTGCATATATAGTGTACATGAATATTTAGTAGAATGGTGTGATTGTACAATCACAAACTCCATCCACATATGTCAAATACATTTTTAGAATCATACGGTTGTTGCCAGGGATCGAACAATCCACATTCCCGACTAAAATAAAACATCAATCCAATGAACATTGGCAATGATGACATTCACATTAATGATCACGTGACTGTTTATTACTACATTAACACAGATATCGTTGATAGATAGACATTCATTGTCCTATGAAATCCACAAAAACCTGATGTTTTTATTTAATCATACATTTTTTTATAAGACAATTCTTCTAATTAACAGAAATGTTCTAATGAAGCCTGATAACGAGTGCCTACTCACCGTTGTCTGTCAGTTTAAAGACGTCCTCAGTCATCCTAATGGTGTGTTCATCCTGTGTGTTTCCCTCAGACCCAGATTTGGCAACCAGCCTCCACACATGGATCAGATAATCCGGAGCACAGCTGGTCAGTAACAGATCCCCCTCTGTACAGCATGGAGGTAGAAATGAGTTTGTTTTTATTTAGTATATATTTTTTATTTAAAAGGGGTCGTTCACTCAATTCAAACTACATCATCATCATCATCATCACTACAGTTTTTGCTCTGTACTGAAAGTGCTCTATCTTGGAAACTTGACTGCTGACATGCACAATTTTGTGAGTGGACTAATGAACAAAATACCAAAAAATATTTCAGTGAACTATCCCTTTAATTGTATATATTCCCTATATAGGCCTAGTGCATCACATTTGGGCTCTGATCAAACGGAGTTCACGACAGAGTGAATAAGGTGCCATTTCAGATTCACTCTAGATAAGATGGCTGAGAAGAGAACACACAACTTCTTAAAACTAAGGCCACCTGGGGAAGAGTAACAGGGAGAGGAGGGGGGTTGAAAGGAAGGGGGTTATTAGGTGGCCATGGTAGTATAAGGGGGCCAGGTCGGGACTTGCCAGGACACCAGGGTTAACACCCCTATTCCTGCAACTAGAGGGAATCTTCAGTGACCACAGAGTGTCAGAACCTTGGTTGAACCGTCTTCCAAAAGTTGGAATTAAAAAGACCCCCAGCTGAACTCAAAGACAGGGCTGTGGAGCCACGCTGCTTGAAGGTTACAGTATATCTGAGAGAGAGAGAGGTGGAACGAAAGCATTGACTAGGCCCTGCTGCACCCGTTTCATGCATTATAGAAAGACGTCAGTTTGCAAAAGCAAATCAAATTAAACTGATGCCCCAGTCATAATAGGATGGATTTTCATGTTATTTTATAGTAGAGAGAGACTGGAGAGAGAGGACTTTTGCAAAGCCTATGGGGCTGGTACATATAAATTCATCTCTGACTGCATCCCATAGGCCTCTGGTCAAAAGTAGTGCACTATGAAGGGAATAGGGTGCCAATTGGGACACAGCTTCTCTCTCCACCTCTAATGGCCACCCAGCTTGGAGTAGTTCATTGACTGAGTGGGATGAGTCCAGTGGAGAGGGCTGGTGAAGGAGATGAAATAGCTTTTACAAACCCTGGGCTGAATCCCAAATTGCATCCTATTCCTTATTATAGTGCGCCACTTTGGATCAGGGCCCATGGGGTTCTGGTCAAAATTAGTGCACTATATTAAGCCCATAGGGTGCCATTTGTGATGTAGGCTGAACAGTGCACTGCTGGAGTGCATCTGGAGTGGGTTGCACAACTCAAGTAGGCAGCTGAATATACATATACCAGAAATACTTCCACATGTTTTGTCATAACATCTCTGATTGTTAAACAGATTTAGGACTAAAATGTAAAATAAGGCAGTGAGGAAACAGATCGCTAAACACTGGTGTGGTCCTCACCTAAATACACCCACTCCACCTACAGATCCAATCCTCATGCCCTTGCAAGGAGAAGACTTTCATGAACTGTCAGAGACATGGGGAGAAAAGGCCAGCATCAATGTAAATTAATGTTTATGAATACAACATACTCGATTTATTGATTTTTACATTACTGTCCATTAATTTGTTGGCCAATGCCAGCTATTTGATCTCGCTCACCTGTCAATTGCACTGCACATACAAATGGATTCTGCAATCTCGCCACAGCAGGCCAGTATGGGAACTGAAAAATAAATGTATTGCATTAGTCCTGTCACACTTGCTGCTGAAGCCAGCCTGCATTATAACACATTTACATCTCATGTTTTTAAGACAGATTGAGTGAACGTGTGGAAGGGCGGGGGGACAAAGCATCAAACAGAGAACAGGCATGTGAAAAGAGAGGAGAGATGACGTGCGGGACACTTCGTGCACAAATTGCATTTTTAATATGGGGGCGGGGGGTATCTCCAACCGGCAAACGCCACCGTAGAAACAGCTTACCTCTGCTTCCTAGCAAGAACGCTAGCGAGACATCCATCAAGAAGCCTCTCCCAAACGATATTGTTTGTGTGCACTCCGCTTCAGGGAGAGAGAGGGAAGAAAAAACAACAAAATTAGCCTTTATAATAGGGTGTGCGTCATACTTGTACAAAACTGGCACGAAAATAACACAAAAACATTGGGTTCCATACATCACCGACAAGCATTCCTAAATCAACTGCGCCCAGATTATTTCACTAACTCATCCTAGAGAAGTGAGATGGCTAAACGCTAGGCTAGTTCTTTTGAGTCAAGCAGCAGAGACATTTGTCAAACGGTGACATGTTTTTCTTCTCTCCTTTCGCCAGAAACCCAGGGGTCTTCCAGGCACTAGCAGCACATACTGGCAGCAGAGCTCCGTCTGGCCTACATAAGACAACATACCCTGAGGACAGACCCAGACCACATCCCAAATGGCACCCTGTTCCCTATATAGTGCACTACTTTTGACCAGGGCCAATAGGGAATAGGGTGCTATTTCCAAGCTGTTTAAAGACACAGTCAACTTAGTGTATGTAAACTTCTGACCCACTGGAATTGTGATACAGTGAAATAATCTGTCTGTAAACAATTGTTGGAAAAATTACTTCTGTCATGCACAAAGTCTTAACTGACTTGCCAAAACTATAGTTTATTAACAAGAAATTGGTGGTGGTTGAAAAACGAGTTTTAATGACTCCAACCTAAGTGTATGTAAACTTCCGACTTCAACTGTATATATGTGTGTGTATATTGTGAAGTGGAAACGTCTAGGAGCAACAACGGCTCAGCCACGAAGTGGTAGGCCACACACAAGTTCACAAAACGGGATTGCTGAGTGCTGTAGCATGTAAATGGTACCCTATTCCCCATTGGCCCTGGTCAAAAGTAGTGCACTATATAGGGAATAGGGTGCCATTTGGGATGCGGTCTGGGTCTGTCCTCAGGGTGTGTTGTCTTATGTAGGCCACACGCTTATCTCCATGACTGTCATGTAACATCAACATTCACTCCCCCCCCACACCCGCTAACATACAGAGAGGAAATACCAACCAATGCCACAAAAACACCTAATCTCAGAAACCCAGAACTAAAATCAGGCGCAAATGCGTCAGATGCTTGATTAGGTTCTGGGAAGAGATGCATGAGATAAGATACACTACATGACCAAAAGTATGTGGACACCTGCGCATCAAACATCTCATTCCAAAATCATGGACATTAATATGGAGTTGGTCCCCCCTCTGCTGCTATAACAGCCTTCAACTCTTCTGGAAAGGTTTTACACTAGATGTGGGAACATCGCTGCGGGGACATACTTCCATTCAGCCACAAGAGCATTAGTGATGTCTGGCACTGATGTTGGGCGATTAGGCCAGTCAGCGTTCCAATTCATCCCAAAGGTGTTCGATTGGGTTGAGATCAGGGCTCTGCGCAGGCCAGTCAATTCTTCCACACCGATCTCGACAAACCATTTCTGTATGGACCTTGCTTTGTTAACGGGGGAATTGCCTTGCTGAAACAGGAAAGGGCCTTCCCCAAACTGTTGCAACAAAGTTGGAAGCACAGAATCCTCTAGAATGTCATTGTATGCTGTAGCGTTAAGATTTCCCTTCACTGGAACTAAGGGGCCTAGTCCAAACCATGAAAAACAGCCCAGACCATTATTCCTCCTCCACCAAACTTTACAGTTGGCACTATGCATTGGGGCAGGTAGCGTTCTTCTGGCATCCGCCAAGCCCTGATTCGTTCGTCACACTGGCAGATGGTGAAGCGTCATTCATCACTCCAGAGAACGTGGTTCCCCTGCTCTAGAATCCAATATGTGCGAGCTATACACCACTCCAGCCGACGCTGGGCATTGCGCATAGTGATCTTAGGCTTATGTGCGGCTGCTCGGCCATGGGAACCCATTTTATGAAGCTCCCGACGAACAGTTCTTGTGCTGACGTTTCCAGAGGCAGTTTGGAACTCAGTAGGGAGTCTTGCAACAGAGGACAGACAATTTTTACGTGCTACAGCACTCAGCAATCCCGTTCTGTGAGCTTGTGTGTGGCCTACCACTTCGTGGCTGAGCCGTTGTTGCTCCTAGACGTTTCCACTTCACAATATACACACACCTATATACAGTTGAAGTCGGAAGTTTACATATACTTAGGTTGGAGTCATTAAAACTCGTTTTTCAACCACCACCAATTATTTGTTAACAAACTATAGTTTTGGCAAGTCGGTTAAGGCATCTACTTTGTGCATGACAGAAGTAATTTTTCCAACAATTGTTTACAGACAGATTATTTCACTGTATCACAATTCCAGTGGGTCAGAAGTTCACATACACTAAGTTGACTGTGCCTTTAAACAGCTTGGAAAATTCCAGAAAATGATGTCATGGCTTTAGAAGCTTCCGATAGGCTAATTGACATCATTTGAGTCAATTGGAGGTGTACCTGTGGATGTATTTCAAGGCGCCTACTTTCAAACTCAGTGCCTCTTTGCTTGACATCATGGGAAAATCAAAAGAAATCAGCCAAGACCTCAGAAAAACAATTGTAGACCTCCACAAGTCTGGTTCATCATTGGGAGCAATTTCCAAACGCCTGAAGGTACCACATTCATCTGTACAAACAATAGTACGCAAGTATAAACACCATGGGACCACGCAGCCATCATAGCGCTCAGGAAGGAGACGTGTTCTGTCTCCTAGATATGAACGTACTTTGGTGCAAAAAGTGCAAATCAATCCCAGAACAACAGCAAAGGACCTTGTGAAGATGCTGGAGGAAACAGGTACAAAAGTATCTATATCCACAGTAAAACGAGTCCTATTTTGATATAACCTGAAAGGCCACTCAGCAAGGAAGAAGCCACTGCTCCAAAACCACCATAAAAATCCAGACTACAGTTTGCAACTGCACATAGGGACAAAGATCGTACTTTTTGGAGAAATGTCCTCTGGTCTGATGAAACAAAAATAGAACTGTTTGGCCATAATGACCTTTGTTATGTTTGGAGGAAAAAGGGGGAGGCTTGCAAGCCACAGAACATCATCCCAACCGTGTAGCAAGGGG
This sequence comes from Salmo trutta, assembly GCF_901001165.1. Classification (NCBI taxonomy): domain Eukaryota; kingdom Metazoa; phylum Chordata; class Actinopteri; order Salmoniformes; family Salmonidae; genus Salmo; species Salmo trutta. The sequence continues at coordinate 16,990,821 of NC_042992.1, forward strand.
GTGGCAGCATCATGTTGTGGGGGTGCTTGCTGCAGGAGGGACTGGTGCACTTCACAAAATAGATGACATCATGAGGAAGGAAAATTATGTGGATATATTGAGACAACATCTCAAGACATCAGTCAGGAAGTTAAAGCTTGGTCGCAAATGGGTCTTCCAAATGGGCAATGACCCCAAGCATACTTCCAAAATTGTGGCAAAATGGCTTAAGGACAACAAAGTCAAGGTATTGGAGTGGCCATCACAAAGCCCTGACCTCAATCCTATAGAAAATGTGTGGGCAGAACTGAAAAAGTGTGTGCGAGCAAGGATGCCTACAAGCCTGACTGAGTTACACCAGCTCTGTCAGGAGGAATGGGCCAAAATTCACCCAACTTATTGTTGGAAACTTGTGGCTACCCGAAACGTTTGACCCAAGTTAAACAATTTAAAGGCAATGCTACCAAATACTAATTGAGTGTACGTAAACTTATGGGCAAAAAGGCAAACTCGGCTCCATCATTCATTGAATCAGATGGCTCATTCATCACAAAACCCACTGATATTGCCAACTATTTTAATGATTTTTTTCATTGACAAGATTAGCAAACTTAGGCATTACATGCCAGCAACAAACGCTGACACATCCAAGTATAACTGACCAAATTATGAAAGACGAGCATTGTAATTTTGAAATCCACAAAGTAAGTGTGGAAGAGGTTAAAAAAAAAATGTTGTCCATCAACAATGACAAGTAACCGGGTCTGACAACTTGGATGGAAAATTACTGATGATAATAGAGGACGATATTGCCACTCCTATTTTCCATATCTTCAATCTAAGCCTACTAGAAAGTGTGTGCCCTCAGGCCGGGAAAGAAGCAAAAGTAATGCCTCTACCCAAGAATAGTAAAGCCCCCTTTACTGATTCAAATAGCCGACCAAAGAGCCTGTTACCAACCCTTAGTAAACTTTGACAAGATACAATGCTATTTTACTGTAAACAAATTGAAAACAGATTTTCAGCATGCTTATAGGGAAGGACATTCAACAAGCACAGCACTTACACAAATGCCTGATGATTGGCTGGAAGAAATTGATGACAAAAAGATTGTGAGGGCTGTTTTGTTAGATTTCAGTGTGGCTTTTGACATTATAGATCATAGTCTGCTGCTGGAAAAATGTATGTGTTATAGCTTTCCACCCTCTGCTATAGTGTGGATAAAGAGTTACCTGTCAAACAGAACACAAACGATGTTCTTTAGTGGAAGCCTCTCGAACATTATCCAGGTAGAATCAGTAATTCCCCAGGGCAGCAGTTTAGGCCCCTTTCTTTTTTCAATCTTTAAATCTTTCAATCTTCTGTCTCTATGTATGCGGCTGACTCAACACTATACACGTAAGCTACTACAGCGACTGCAACACTTAACAAAGAACTGTAGTTAGTTTCAAAATGGGTGACAAAGAATAAGTTAGTCCTAAATATTTCAAAAACTAAAAGCAATGTATTTGGACAAATCATTCACTAAACCCTAAACCTCAACTAAATCTTGTAATGAATAATGTGGAAATTTAGCAAATTGAGGAGATTAAAGGAGACTAAGATTGGTAGAAGTATGTCCATAGTAAAGTGCTGCTCTGTCTTCTTGACAATACTGTCCACAAGGCAGGTCCTACAGGCCCTATTGTCGCACCTGGGCTACTTCAGTCGTGTGATCAGGTGCCACAAAGAGGGAGTTAGGAAAATTGCAATTGGCTCAGAACAGGGCAGCGTGTCTGGCCCTTAAATGTACACGGAGAGCTAACATGAATGATATAAACTCAGCAAAAAAAGAAATGTCCTCTCACTGTCAACTGCGTTTATTTTCAGCAAACTTAACATGTGTAAATATTTGTACGAACATAAGATTAAACAACTGAGACATAAACTGAACAAGTTCCACAGACATGTGACTAACAGACATGGAATAATCTGTCCTTGAACAAAGGGGTCAAAATCAAAAGTAACAGTCAGTATCTGGTGTGGCCACCAGCTGCATTAAGTACTGCAGTGCATCTCCTCCTCATGGACTGCACCAGATTTGACAGTTCTTGCTGTGAGATGTTACCCCAATCTTCCACCAAGGCACCTGCAAGAGACGGTGGGTTTGTGCCCATAGGCGACGTTGTTGCCGGTGATGTCTGGTGAGGACCTGCCTTACAACAGGCCTACAAGCCCTCAGTCCAGCCTCTCTCAGCCTATTGCGGACAGTCTGAGCACTGATGGAGGGATTATGCGTTTCTGGTGTAACTCGGGCAGTTGTTGTTGCCATCCTGTACCTGTCCTGCAGGTGTGATGTTCGGATGTACCGATCCTGTGCAGGTGTTGTTACACGTGGTCTGCCACTGCGAGGACGATCAGCTGTCCATCCTGTCTCCCTGTAGCGCTGTCTTAGGCGTCTCACAGTACGGACATTGCAATTTATTGCCCTGGCCACATCTGCAGTCCTCATACCTCCTTGCTGCATGCCTAAGGCACGTTCACGCAGATGAGCAGGGACCATGGGAATCTTTCTTTTGGTGTTTTTCAGAGTCAGTAGAAAGGCCTCTTTCGTGTCCCAAGTTTTTCATAACTGTGACCTTAATTGCCTACAGTATGTAAGCTGTTAGTGTCTTAATGACCGTTCCACAGGTGCATGTTCATTCATTGTTTATGGTTCATTGAACAAGCATGGGAAACAGTGTTTAAACCCTTTTCAATGAAGATCTGTGAAGTTATTTCAATTTTTACAAATTATCTTTGAAGAACAAGGTCCTGAAAAAGGGACGTTTCTTTTTTTGCTGAGTTTACATGGCAATCTCTCATGGCTCAAAGTGGAGGAGATATTGACTTCATCACTACTTGATTTTGTAAGAGGTGTTGACAAGCTGAATGCAGAAAGCTGTCTGTTTAAACTACTAGCACACAGCACAGACACCCATGCATATCCTTCAAGACATGCCATCAAAGGTCTCTTCACAATCCCCAAGTCCAGAACAGACTATGGGAGGCGCACAGTACTACATAGAGCCATGACTACATGGAACTCTATTCCATCTCAGGTAACTGATGCAAGCAGTAGAATCAGATTTTAAAAAACACACCTAATGGAACAGCGAAGAGACACACAGGTACAGACACACACGGGTGCTAGCACACACACACACTACACACACGTACATTGTGGTATTGTTGTATAGTGGTATCATAGATTTTGTGTTGTGGATATGCGTTGGTGTGACAGTGTTATATGATGTAATGTTTTATATTTTTATTTTATCCGTAATATAAGTGTCTTAATGTGTTTGGACCCCAGGAAGAGTAGCTGCTGCCTTTGCAATGGCAAATGGGGATCCCTAATAAAATACTAAATACAAATACCTTGATACAATCCTGGTTTCACGACACAGTGGAAACCACAGCGGTAACAATAGGCCATTACAATGATTTCAGACAATCCTGAAGTGATGACTCATTAAATGATGTGACTCAAATGATCAGACTGTTCCCTCTGTGTTTCTACTACCACAGCATGCCAGCAGATGTCAGGGTAGGTGGAGAATTCAGCACAGATTAACTCAAAAATGCCCCTTTTGCTACAGGGTGAAGTTTCTCTTGTAAACAAACACACTGCCTGCATCTCAGAACAGGAATCAAGGAACACTTATAGTCCATTTTTAATGCAGGATTTTATAGATCCGGGGTGAAGTTTCCCTTAGGTAAAGATCTAGGATTAGCTCCCCCTCAATCATTAGTGGGGAAAATGCAAAACTGACCCAAGATCAGCATCTAGAGGCAACTTCACCCTACTTAGGTAGAAATAAGCCCACTTTTGGTGAACATTGTGGTTTGTGTAGCTTTATCATATTGAGATAAGAGTACCACTGAAGTTACAAAATACAAATTAACATAGCTGGGCGGCCTATGGGCAATGTTCCCGCTGAACTGCACACGTGCACGGCCTCGCACCTCCTCCAGGACTGCGACGCAGAAGAAATGTCAGGCAGCACAGAGATGCAAGAGATTGAACTTCACCTAGTTCGCCCCATTAGTTTGTACTGTATATATCAAAGTTTTTTCTGTGATCAAATCAACATTATATCACAGAGCCGCGAGTGGTATTATTTGCTAGTTAGCGAGTAATTAGCCCAGTTATAGATAAGAATAGTTCAGCAATGCGGAGTTACTGCTTCTTACAAGAACACAAAACATGTAGGCTACATTTCAATCTGTCTTTGAAATGCCATTTGGGTAAAAAGCTTAAGTCCTAATTAAAATTGCAGTGTTGAATATGCAAATAAGCCAACAGGCAAAGGGGTAGCCTACATTGTATAATTCGCTGTATGGAAGTAATAATACATTTTATTTTGTAAAGTGGTTTCTTGCATCATACAACACAATGTAATTTACAGTCCATGGTTTTGCAGACCAAGTAAAAAATCATTCATTAGTGTCAAGCCCTTAATGAAAAAACATTTTAAAAAGTCTCATGCAATGTAGCCTGCATTGAACACCACATATAAGCTATATCACAGAAATCAAAAGCTATTTCCATGTGAAAAAAATATGGGATTTGCTCCATTGGATTTGTTGGTAAGCCTACATTACGCTTGAATAGCCACAATAGCCAATTGGCTACTGTGTAAAACTGTAAGGAAACAGCCTCAGTGTTCACTGTTAACACGCCGGAAGTTGAAAAAAATTCTCAAAACGTTCAACTTTCCGCTCACAAGACCTAAAATTTGCTTAGTGCCCCAAATACGTAGAGGGAACGTTACCTATGGGCCCTGATCAAAAGTAGTGCACTACATAGGGGAATAGGGGATCAATGATCTGATTGCCTTATCTGTCCTAAAGAGTGCCTTGTCTCAGCCAGAACGCCCCATAGGGCAGGAGCTAACTGTTTCTATAGTGTGAGGCAGCTTGATGTACTGTAGAAGACAAGTACACCCCCCTGGACAGGACACTAGTCTATTGCTGGGACAAATAAGCATCTCTTACCTTTACTCCCAGTGTAGAGCCAAAGTTTGACAGTGGAGTCAGAAGCTGTGGAGGCGATGAGTAGCTTATTGTTGTCCAGGTGGATGGCATCCACAGCACACACTGGCCCAGTGTGTCCAACACACTTTACACACTGGTTAAATCAAATCAAATGTATTTATATAGCCCTTCTTACATCAGCTGATATCTCAAAGTGCTGTACAGAAACCCAGCCTAAAACCCCAAAAAGCAAGCAATGCAGGTGTAGAAGCACGGTGGCTAGGAAAAACTCCCTAGAAAGGCCAAAACCTAGGAAGAAACCTAGAGAGGAACCAGGCTATGAGGGGTGGCCAGTCCTCTTCTGGCTGTGCCGGGTGGAGATTATAACAGCACATGGCCTAGATGTTCAAATGTTCATAAATAACCAGCATTGTCAAATAATAATAATTATAGTAGTTGTCGAGGGTGCAACAAGTCAGTAACACAAGAGTAAGTGTCAGTTGGCTTTTTCATAGCCGATCTTTGAGAGTATCTCTACCGCTCCTGCTGTCTCTAGAGAGTTGAAAACAGCAGGTCTGGGACAGGTAGCAGAGAGCACAAACAACAAATATGCATCTCAGAAAGTATTCAGACACCTTGATTTTTTCACATTTTGTTACGTTACAGTCTTGTTCAAAAATTTATTAAATTCAAAAAATGTCCTCATTAATCTACACACAATACCCATAACAACAAACGAAAAGAGATTTTTATAAATGTTTGCTAATTTATTACAAATAAAAAACAGAAATACCTTATTTGCTTAAGTATTCAGACCCTTTGCTATGAGACTTGAAATTGTAGCTCAGGTGCATTCTGTTTCCATTGATCATCCTTGAGATGTTTCTACAACTTAATTGGAGTCCAACTGTGGTAAATTCAATTGATTGGACATGATTTGGAAAGGCATACACCTGTCTATATAAGGAACCACAGTTGACAGTGCATGTCAGAGCAAAAACCAAGCCATGAGGTGGATGGAATTGTCTGTAGAGCGCAGAGACAGGATTGTGTCGAGGCACAGATCTGGGGAAAAGAACCAAAACATTTCTGCAGAATTGAAGGTCCAAGAACACAGTGGCTTCCATCATTCTTAAATGTAATAAGTTTGGAACCACCAAGACTCTTCCTAGAGCTGGATGCCCGGCAAAACTAAGCAATCGGGGGAGAAGGGCCTTGGTCAGGGAGGTGACCAAGCACCCGATGGTCACTCTGACCGAGCTCCAGAGTTCCTCTGTGGAGATGGGAGAACCTTCCAGAAGGACAACTATCTCTGCAGTACTCCACCAATCAGGCCTTTATGGTAGAGCGACCAGATGGAAGCCACTCCTCAGTAAAAGGCACATGACTGGTCTGATGAAAAAGTAAAAGGACTCTCTGGTCTGATGAAACCAAGATGGAACTCTTTGGCCTGAATGCCAAGTGTCACATCTTGAGGAAACCTGTCACCATCCCTACAGTGAAGCATGGTGGTGGCAGCATCATGCTGTGGGGATGTTTTTCAGAGGTAGGGACTGGGAGACTAGTAAGAATCGAGGGAAAGATGAATGGAGCCAAGTACAGAGATCCTTGATGAAAACCTGCTCCAGAGTGCTCAGGACCTCAGACTGGGGAGAAGGTTCACCTTCCAACAGGACAACAACTCTAAGCACACAGCCAAGACAACGCAGGATAGGCTTCGTGACAAGTCTCTGAACGTCCTTGAGTGGCCCAGCAAGAGGCCAGACTTGAACCCGATCGAACATCTCTGGAGAGACCTGAAAGAAGCTGTGCAGCAACGCTCTCCATCCATCCTGACAGAGCTTGAGAGGATCTGCAGAGAAGAATGGGAGAAACTTCTTAAATACAGGTGTGCAAAGCTAGTAGCGTCACACCCAAGAAGACTCGAGGCTGTAATCGCTGCCAAAGGTGCTTCAACAAAGTACTGAGTAAAGGGTCTGAATACTTATGTAAATGGCATCAGTTTTTATTTTTTATGAAGTTGCTAAAAAAAATAAACCTGTTTTTGCTTTGTCATTATGGGGTATTGTGTGTAGATTGATGAAGTGCCAGTCGGATGAGACCAATTCCTGCTTCTAGTAGTGTTAACACACCTTCCCATCTAGGGCCTCCCACACAATCAGTCAGCCTGTCAGACCCTCCTGACACCAGGTGAGTTTCTGTACTATCATCAGGGAGGAAGAAAACCAACTGTCAGAAACAGTCTATCAAAGCATTGGATGAAACATATCAATATATATTATCAGCATATCAAAGCATTGGATGAAGCATGCAGGTAGCTACTCACCACAGTCCTCTCTGTGGACCCACTGGACTGTGTTCACCCTCCCAGTATGTCCATTCAGGACAGCAACAACACCTTTCTCCTGTAAAGCTGACTCACAGCAAATATGCCTTATACCCAAGGACTACTAGCAGCTGTCAACATTGACAAGGCTGATGATGTAGTGACACGAGTACATTTAAATTGCGAAATATATATATTACCTTTGGGTCATAGAGAGCGGCGTAATTACATGTTCTATTTGCAATGATCCCACCACGACCCCATGTAAGAACATTTTGGGTTCGATTAGCACAACATGCGACATGGCATGATTCTATTATGAGCGCTGCCATTCTGAATTCTACCCGGCGGCAGAGTTACCGTAAATACGGGTATACCTGGCAAATAATTCTACAAACATTCCGAACACAGCGCTTAATGGGTAAAATGAAGTTAAACACACTCTGGAAAACTGTATATTTTCTTTCACAAGAATGCCGTTTAAGGGGACAGTTGCTTGAATTTTATTGGTGGCATTGTTACCTTTACAATAAAACATTACACACGTTTCATCGTAGCCTACATGAGCTCGAACAATCTCTAAACTCTTCTGATTGCGTTACTGGGTAGAATCCACTAGGTGGTGCAATAGACTCATTGTGGGCCTTGCAGAGAAAAAGCCCCAGTTGTAATATTTGACATACAGTACTTCTTATTAATGGGACTTGCGAAGCAAACGTCTTTGAAATACTTATAAAGCTAAGTCTTCAACATACTCAGAGGCGACCCATCATTCAGGGCCTGTTTTGGGGCCTCACCTGTTCAGCAAAAAAAAAAAGTTTTGCATGTTATTTTGGCATTAATACTTGTCACATATCAGTTTGCAAACAATGTAAAAATAATAATAATTGAGTTAATGAAGACGTATACAAACATGGTCTTGAGTAAGGCAGCTCCAAAATGCGGAAAATACAGAGCGTAGGGGTTGGTAATGTTTTCTATTTGTGCCGTGAATGGCTCAGTGTTCTGTCACTCATGGGGACACTACGTCACCTCAAAATCTACAGGGAGAGCTCGAAAGTTTAAGCCCCTTGGGTGCTGCAATAGCCTTGTTTATCAAAAGTGTTGGAAAATCTTGTCAATAATCGACTGACTGGCTTTCTAGATGTTTATAGTATTCTCTCTCGTATGCAATCTAGTTTCCGATCAGGTTATAGATGTGTCACTGCAACCTTAAAGATCCTCAATGATGTCACCATTGCCCTTGATTCTAAGCAATGTTGTGCTGCTATTTTTATTGACTTGACCAAAGCTTTTGATATGGTAGACCATTCCATTCTTGTGGACCGGCTAAGGAGTATTGGTGTCTCTGAGGAGTCTTTGGCCTGGTTTGCTAACTACCTCTCTCAAAGAGTGCAGTGTAAAAAGTCCGAAAATCTGCTGTCTCAGCAGTAGTACCCCAAGGCTTGATCCTAGGCCCCACGATCTTCTCAATTTACATCAACAACATAGCTCAGGCAGTAGGAAGCTCTCTCATCCATTTATATGCAGATGATACAGTCTTATACTCAGCTGGCCCTTCCCTGGATTTTGTGTTAAATGCTCTACAACAAAGCTTTTTTAGAGTCCAACAAGCTTTCTCTACCCTTAACCTTGTTCTGACACCTCCAAAACAAAGGTCATGTGGTTTGATAAGAAAAATGCCCCTCTCCCGACAGGTGAGGGTGTAGAGCTTGAGGTAGTCACCTCATACAAGTACTTGGGAGTATGGCTAGAAGGTACACCGCCCTTCTCTCAGCACATATCAAAGCTGCAGGCTAAAGTTAAATCTAGACTTGGTTTCCTCTATCGTAATTGCTCCACTTTCACCCCAGCTGCCAAACTAACCCTGATTCAGATGACCATCCTACCCATGCTAGATTACGGAGACATCATTTATAGATCGGCAGGTAAGGTGGCTCTCGAGCGGCTAGATGTTCTTTACCATTCGGCCATCAGATTTGGACACATCACTGCATTCTATACTCCTCTGTAAACTGGTCATCTCTGTATACCCGTCGCAAGACCCACTGGTTGATGCTTATTTATAAAACCCTCTTAGGCCTCACTCCCCCCTATCTGAGATATCTATTGTAGCCCTCATCCTCCACATACAACACCCGTTCTGCCAGTTACATTCTGTTAAAGGTCCCCAAAGCACACACATCCCTGGGTCGCTCCCCTTTTCAGTTCGCTGCAGCTAGTGACTGGAACGAGCTGCAACAAACACTCAAATTGGACAGTTTAATCTCAATCTCTTCATTCAAAGACTCCATCATGGACACTCTTACTGACAGTTGTGGCTGCTTTGAGTGATGTATTGTTGTCTCTACCTTCTTGCCCTTTGTGCTGTTGTCTGTGCCCAATAATGTTTGTACTGTCTTTTGTGCTGCTACCATGTTGTGTTGCTACCATGTTGTTGTCCTGTTGTGTTGCTACCATGCTGTGTTGTCATGTGTTGCTGCCTTGCTATGTTGTTGTCTTATGTCTCTCTTTATGTAGTGTTGTGTTGTCTCTCTTTTCGTGATGAGTGTTCTGTCCTATACTTATATTTTATTTATTTATCTTAATCCCAGCCCCCGTCCCCGCAGGAGACGTTTTTGCTTTTTGGTAGGCCGTCATTGTAAATAAGAATTTGTTCTTAACTGACTTGCTTAGTTAAATAAAGGTTAAATAAATACATAAATAAATAAAGTAAAAAAGAAGGCAAAAGGTCATTGGCCACAGATAAAATGATGTCAAATCCCGCTATATTTTCCGTAGCTTTGATTGGACTGATGTCAACATCATACTTTCGAAATCTTAGCTAGCAAGCTAGACAAGCAGTCATCATCATGAATCAAGTCAACAATCTACTGGCAAATCATTTTCAATCCTTGTCATATGAAGAGAAATTCTAGATAAATGGTATCGGTGCTCATCAGCCATTGGACATGAACATACTTCTTCTTATTATTATTATTCTTTAGCATGCTACTCCTCCTACACCGTTTAAGATAGATACGGCGTTCAAACTTCAAAACGTGCAGAATTGTATACAACTTTTTGATATCATCTATACTTTTAAAATAGTACACTTTTTGTCATTTTTTGTCCAACTTCCATTTACTGTAAATGCATTAATACAACTTTTGACACAAATCAGCTACTTTGACCACTTTGCAACAACTTAGACAAAAGGTTGGTGTTTACATCTTCGTCTACTTCTCTGCTACTCAAATCTGACATTTGAACAAAAAATAATACTAACCCAACAAGTTAGACAAAAATATACAGGGTATGAAATCTTCATCTACTTCTCTGCTTTTAAAATCCGAAAACGGATTAGGAATAGTGTCTACCAATCTGTAGATGTTTTAGTAACCCATCAACTGCTCTCTTTCTAGCTGCAGTAAGTCATGTCAGAAGCTAGCAGATTCATTATTTAACAACAGCTGCAAATAAAAATAAAAAACACATCACGTTTTGAAGTTCACTTTCCTTTATTTGTCTAACAACATTATCATAAATCTAGCAAATACGTTTTGTGGGTCAGAGTGAAGTATTTCGGTCAGGCCAGGTAGGTAGGTCCGGCCGGCCATATAGGGAGGTCCAGTCGGCCAGATAGCTAGGTCCGGCTACCTATCTTGCCGGCCGGCCAGACCTACCTATCTGGACTGCCGGACCTACCTGTCTGGTCGGCCAAATAGGTAGCTAGGTCTGGCCGGCCAGATAACTAGGTCTGGCCAACCAGCCAGATAGCTTAGTCCGGCCGGCTAGATGGAAAGGTCTGGCCCCCGGCCTGATAGCTTGCAGATAGCTAGGTCTGTCGGGCTGACCGGCCAGAGAGGTAGGTCCAGCCAGCCAGATAGATATCCCCAAGACAGAACAGCAACCTCCGGTAAGACCAAGGGGGGTGGTTTGTGTCTCCTTGTCAACCACAGCTGGTGCACAATCTCTAATATGAAGTAAGTCTTTAGGTTTTGGTCACCTGAGATAGAGTACCTTATGATAAGTTGTAGACCACACTATTTACATTTTAGTCATTTAGCAGACACTCTTATCCAGAGCGACTTACAGTAGTGAATGCATACATTTCATTTCATACATTTTTTTTCTCCCTGTGCTGGCCCCCCGTGGGAATCAAACCCACAACCCTGGCATTGCAAACACCATGCTCTACCAACTGAGCTACAGGGAAGGCTAGATAGTTTACCAAGATAGTTTTTATCTATATTCGTCGTAGCTGTCTATTTACCACCACAAACCGATGCAGGCACTAAGACCGCACTCAACAAGCTGTATAAGGCCATAAGAAAACAAGAAAACGCTCATCCAGACGCAGCGCCGGAAAACTTTAACCTGTTTGGGATAGGGGGCAGTATTTTCACGGCCGGATAAAAAACGTACCAGATTTAATCTGGTTACTACTCCTGCCCAGAAACTAGAATATGCATATAATTAGTAGATTTGGATGGAAAACACTCTAAAGTTTCTAAAACTGTTTGAATGGTGTCTGTGAGTATAACAGAACTCATATGGCAGGCAAAAACCTGAGAAGATTCTATACAGGAAGTGCCCTGTCTGACAATTTGTTCTCCTTCTAGGGCATCTCTATCAAAAATACAGCATCTCTGCTGTAACGTGACATTTTCTAAGGCTTCATTGGCTCTAGGAAGGCGCCAGAAAGTGGAATGAGAGCTCTCCAGTCTCTGGGCAAAAAACAGCAGGGGTTTTTGTGAGTGGTCCTTCTGGGAACAATGACACTGAGGCGCGCGTGCATGAGACGACTCCATTTTTTTCTTTCAGTGTTTGAACGAATACATCGTCGACCGGTTGGAATATTATCGCTATTTTATGAGAAAAATAGCATAAAAATGTATTTTAAACAGCGTTTGACATGCTTCGAAGTACGGTAATGGAATATTTTGAATTTTTGGGTCACGAAATGCGCCGGCGCGTCACCTTTCAGATAGTGACTTGAACGCACGAACAAAACGGAGCTATTTGGATATAACTATGGATTATTTCGAACCAAAACAACATTTGTTGTTGAAGTAGAAGTCCTGGGAGTGCATTCTGACAAAGAACAGCAAAGGTAATCCAATTTTTCTTATAGTAAATCTGAGTTTGGTGAGGGCCAAACTTGGTGGGTGTCAAATTAGCTAGCCGTGATTGCCGGGCTATCTACTCAGAATATTGCAAAATGTGCTTTCACCGAAAAGCTATTTTAAAATCTGACACCGCGATTGCATAAAGGAGTTTTGTATCTATAATTCTTAAAATAATTGTTATGTATTTTGTGAACGTTAATCGTGAGTAATTTAGTAAATTCACCGGACGTTTTCGGTGGGTATGCTAGTTCTGAACAAAACATGCTAATGTAAAAAGCTGTTTTTTGATATAAATATGAACTTGATTGAACAAAACATGCATGTATTGTATAACATAATGTCCTAGGAGTGTCATCTGATGAAGATCATCAAAGGTTAGTGCTGCATTTAGCTGTGGTTTTGGTTTTTGTGACATATATGCTAGCTTGAAAAATGGCTGTGTGATTATTTCTGGCTGGGCACTCTCCTGACATAATCTAATGTTTTGCTCTAAGCCTTTTTGAAATCGGACAGTGTGGTTGGATTAACGAGAGTCTTATCTTTCAAATGGTGTAAAATAGTCATATGTTTGAGAAATTGAAATGATAGCATTTTTAAGGTTTTTCGTATTTCTCGCCAGGCGCTACCATTGGATATTGGTGAGGCGGTCCGCTAGCGGAACGTCTGTCCATAATTAATCCGTTTTACCTCATTTCTACCAGCATGTCACATGTACAACAAGAGGAAATAAAATCGAGACCACCTTTACTCCACAAATAGAGACGAATACAAAGCTCTCCCTCGCTCTCCATTTGGCAAATCTGTCAATTACTCTATCCTCCTGATTCCTGCTTACAAGCAAACATTCAAACAGGAAGTACCAGTGCTCAATATGGAAGTGGTCAGATGAAGCTACTGGACTGTTTCGCTAGCACAGACTGGAATATGTTCCGGGGTTCATCCGATGACATTGAGGAGTATACAACATCAGTCACCGGCTTCATTAATAAGTGGATCGACAAAGTTGTCCTCCCAGTGACCGTATGTATATATCCCAACCAGAAGCCATGGATTACAGGCAACATCCATACTGAACAAAAGGTTAGAGCTTTCAAGGAGCAGGAAACTAATCCGGACACTTATAAGAAATCCCGCTATGCTCGCTTCGAGGCAAGCAACAGTGAGCCAAGCATGAGAGCACCAGCTGTTCCGGACGACTGTGTGATCACGCTCTCCGTAGCCAATGTGAGTAAGACCTTTAAACAGGTTAACATTCACAAGGCCACAGGGACAGACAGATTACCAGGACGTGTACTCAGAGCATGTGCTGACTCCCTGACCCGGTCTATAATACCTACATGTTTCAAGCCGACCACCATAGTCCCTGTGTCCAAGATTGCCAAGGTAACCGGCCTAAATGACTACTGCCTCGTAACACTCACATCTCTGACTACAGCCTCAAACCCTGGACACACTCCAATTCACATACCTCCCCAACAGATCCATAGCAATATATAGTATGAGTTAAACAGACATAGTGTTTCCTCTCCCTCACTCTTAGGTGTTAATTTCAGTCTGTCTATTTCGTGATGGTAAATCCCTATTCAAATATATTGGGGGCAGTGCTAAGCTGACATATGGAATTGTTTTAAGATGGTCATACTATGAATCATTTAGCTATTCGATTTGGAATTTTAGGACCCCTTTAGGTATCCCAAAAATATATAAACAAATTATTTGATAAAATATTGATTTTGGCCTTTACTACTAAAGCTAATAGAAATGCATTGAATAACACATTTGTAAATGGCAAAAAGGAAAGTAAAAAAATAAATCATAAGAAACAAGGTTTTGAAGTGTCTCCTAAATCTAGGAGATTTATTTTACGCATACTTAACACATTTTTGGGGGCAGGCACGAAACTACCTTCATACTTCCATATTTTTTTTTTACCTGTTACCTTCAGCCGAGTCCTGTGACACTTGTGGGGGTCGTCGAGCAAAACACCATCGTGAGAGTCTCCGCTTTCCATGGAGTGGTCTGGTCATAATAGTTTGTAGGTCAAACCGTTCGGACACTACAGATGTTTTCATGAGAAGACCGATTTTCGGGACGTCTCATTGTCTGACAAAGACGGCTCTAGCTCTGCCACCTTTCACCGCAGATGTGGAAGTGCGACGGTGGGGTATGCGGTGGATTGAGACACATCCAATGCATAACAGATATCTCTATCTTAAACTGACAGATTTATTTTTGTTATGTTGCTTACATTGACGCACTTGTGCATTTCAGAGAAAATGTTGCAGTTTAAAAGCTAATTTCCTGCAATTCTACTCATTTTGGCATGGGGCAGAGAGAAAAATGTGCTGTTTTATAGCTTATCTCATGCTATTCTATACATTTTGCCATGAGGATGAGAGGACATTTTGCAGTTTTAAAGGTTATTTCCTGCTGCTCTATACGTTTTGCCATGAGGCTGAGAGAAAAGTTTGCAGTTAAACTAACTGTCCAATGAAAATCTCACATTGAGAAGTTCATATTCTGTTAACTCATACCCAAATAATGTTGTTGACTCATTCTATACTTGTATTGGTGGCCAAAGCATAAATTGTAGAAAAAACCGCCACTTCAATCCCACCTCAAAAAGACTGATTAAAAAATGCTTGATATGATTTAATCCTACTGAGGATGAGATGGCCAAACAGTGGTCTAGTCACATTAATATTTTTAATGGCCAGTATATGCCCACACTATTCTGTTGTTAGGGTACGCCCACTCTATTCCAACACAGAAAAGCTGCTTTTTAACATACTTAATTACCATTTTTATGTAGAAATCTGGAAACACCGGACAGTTACTTTAAAGGTTGACTGTCACGACTTCCCCCAAAGTTGTTCCCTCTCCTTGTTCGGGCGGCGTTTGGCGGTCGAAGTCACCGACCTTCTAGCCATTGCTGATCCTCTTTTCATTTTCCTTTGGTTTTGTCTTGTCTTCCATCACACCTGGTTCCAATCCCATCAATTACATGTGTGTATTTAACCCTCTGTTCCCCTCATGTCCTTGTCGGTGATTATTTATTGTAAGTGCTTGTGCACGTCCGTCCTGGTGTGCGTCGGGTTATGTACCCATTATTTAATTGTTCTGTTTTCCGGTGGGTTTTTTGTTATTAAACTGCGCCGTTTAGAAACACAGTTTTTGCTCTCCTGCATCTGACTTCTCTGCCGCCAGTACGCACCCCTTACAGAATCACCAACCCGACTATGGAGTCAGCAGGAGCAGGTACCCCGGGTATAAGGGTGGAGGAGCGCGTCCGGGAGCACGCAGAAATGCTCCACCATCTTGGCACCGCCATGGACCGCGTTGTCCAGACTATGGACCGCTGGGAGAGACAGGGAGTTCTTCCAGCGCCTCCACCAGCACAACTGGGGTCTCCTCTGAGCACCCCTCTTCCTCCTGGTTCCAGTGGGATTCGTCTCTCCCTGCCCCAGGAATACGATGGAAAGGCTGCGAACTGCCAGGGGTTCCTTCTTCAACTGGACCTATACCTGGCCACCGTCCACCCGGCCCGAGCCGTGATAGGGTGTCCGCCCTCGTCTCGTGCCTCACCGGGAAAGCCCTGGAGTGGGCCAACGCCGTGTGGAGAGAGGGAGATGCGGCGTTGGACCAGTTTGAGGAGTTCACCCACCGTTTCCGGGCGGTCTTCGACCACCCGCCCGAGTGAGCGCCTCTTCCATCTGAGGCAGGAGACGAGGAGCGCCCAGGAGTTCGCCCTGGAGTTTAGGACCCTGGCTGCCGGCACGGGATGGAGCGACAGGGCCCTGATCGACCATTACCGCTGCAGTCTGTGCGAGGACGTCCGTCGGGAGTTGGCCTGCAGAGACACCACCCTCACGTTCGACCAGCTGGTGGACTTGTCCATCCGGCTGGACAACCTGCTGGCTACCCGCGGACGTTCTGATCGGGGTCTGGTGTTTCCATCCTCCAGCACCCCCTCTCTGATATCCATGGAGCTGGGAGGGGCGGTGCGCAGGGAGACCGGAGGGGGTTCCAGCTCATCCCCCCAGGTGAGCCGGCACCATTCTCACCCAGAGCCCTCTGTTGCACATATGTTTTTGTATGTCACTTTCCCTGAGTTTTCCCCGCATTCCCAGCATAAGGCGCTCGTCGATTCAGGCGCAGCTGGGAATTTTATTGATAGAGCGTTAGCCTATAGTTTAGGGATCCTCATTGTTCCCGTGGCGGTGCCTTTCCCCGTTCACGCCTTAGATAGTCGACCATTAGGGTCAGGGTTGATTAGGGAGGTCACCGCTCCTCTGGGCATGGTGACGCAGGGGGGTCACAAGGAGAGAATTAGTCTCTTCCTTATTGACTCTCCTGCATTTCCCGTGGTGCTTGGCCTACCCTGGTTAGCTTGAAATAACCCCACTGTTTCTTGGCCACAGAGGGCTCTCACGGGGTGGTCGCGAGAGTGCTCAGGTAGGTGTTTAGGGGTTTCCGTTGGTGCTACTACAGTGGAGAGTCCAGACCAGGTCTCCACCGTGCGCATTCCCCCTGAATATGCCGATTTGGCTCTGCCTTCTCTAAAAAGAAGCCGACTCAATTACCACCACATCGACGGGGCGATTGTGCGATAAATCTCCTGGTAGACGCTGCACTTCCCAGGAGTCACGTGTATTACCTCTCACAGGCGGAGACGGAGGCTATGGAAACATATGTCTCCGAATCCCTGCGTCAGGGGTACATTCGGTCCTCCACTTCACCAGCCTCCTCAAGGTTATTTTTAGTGAAGAAGAAGGAGGGAGGTCTGTGCCCGTGTATTGACTATCGGGGTCTGAATCAGATCACTGTGAGGTATAGTTACCCGCTACTGCTCATAGCCACAGCAATTGAGTCAATGCACGGGGCGCACTTCTTCACCAAACTAGATCTCGGGAGTGCTTACAACCTGGTGCATATCCGGGAGGGAGACGAGTGGAAGACGGCTTTCAGTACCACCTCAGGGCACTATGAGTACCTCGTCATGCCGTACGGGTTGATGAATGCGCCATCAGTCTTCAAAGCCTTTGTAGACAAGATTTTCAGGGACCTGCACGGGCAGTGTGTGGTGGTGTATATTGATGACATTTTGATATACTCCGCTACACGCGCCGAGCATGTGTCCCTGGTGCGCAGGGTGCTTGGTCGCCTGTTGGAGCATGACCTGTACGTCAAGGCTGAGCAGTGCCTGTTCTTCCAACAGTCCGTCTCCTTCCTAGGGTATCGCATTTCCACTTCAGGGGTGGAGATGGAGAGTGACCGCATCTCAGCCGTGCGTAATTGGCCAACTCCCACCACAGTAAAGGAGGTGCAGCGGTTCTTAGGGTTTGCCAACTACCACCGGAGGTTTATCCGGGGTTTTGGTCAGATAGCGGCTCCCATTACCTCACTGCTGAAGGGAGGCCCGGTACACTTGCAGTGGTCAGCGGAGACGGACAGGGCCTTTAGTCACCTGAGCGCTCTGTTTACCTCGGCTCCTGTGCTGGCCCATCCGGATCCCTCTTTGGCGTTCATAGTGGAGGTGGACACGTCCGAGGCTGGGATAGGAGCTGTGCTCTCTCAGCGGTCGGGTACACCACTGAAGCTCCGCCCCTGTGCCTTCTTCTCGAAGAAGCTCAGCCCGGCGGAGCGAAAATATGATGTGGGGGAGCTGTTGGCTGTCGTCAAGGCCTTGAAGGCGTGGAAACATTGGCTTGAGGGGGCTAGACACCATTTTCTCATCTGGACTGACCACCGCAATCTGGAGTACATCCGGGCAGTGAGGAGACTGAACCCTCACCAGGCAAGGTGGGCCATGTTTTTCACCTGTTTTGTGTTTACCCTTTCCTACAGACCAGGATCCCAGAACATTAAGGCAGACGCATTGTCCCGGCTGTATGACACAGAGGATCGGCCCATGGATCCCACTCCCATACTCCCCGCCTCCTGCCTGGTGGCGCCGGTAGTGTGAGAGCTGGACACGGACATTGAGCAGGCGTTACGTGCAGAGCCCGCTCCCGTCCAGTGTCCCACTGGGCATCTGTACGTCCCGTCTGCTGTTCGTGACCGGTTGATCTGTTGTGCCCACATGTTACCCTCCTCTGGTCATCCTGGGATCAGTCGGACAGTGTGCTCTTTGAGCGGGACGTACTGGTGGCCTACCTTGGCTAAGGACGTGAGGGTTTATGTTTCCTCCTGCTCGGTGTGCGCCCAGTGTAAGGCTCTGAGGCACCTACCCAGAGGTTACCTGTTCCACAGCGGCCTTGGTCGCACCTGTCGGAGGATTTTCTGACTGATCTTCCACTCTCACAGGGTAACACCGCGATGTGGATCGTTTCTCTAAGTCCTGTCATCTCCTCCCTCTGCCCAGTCTCCCTACGGCCCTACAGACTGCGGAGGCCTTGTTTACACATGTCTTCCGGCACTACTCGAGGATATAATGTCTGATCGGGGTCCCCAGTTCACGTCTAGGGTCTGGAAGGCGTTCATGGAACGTATGGGGTCTCGATCAGTCTTACTTCAGGGTTTCACCCCGAGAGTAATGGGCAGGTGGAGAGAGTGAACCAGGATGTGGGTAGGTTTCTGCGGTCCTATTTTCAGGACCGGCCGGGGTAGTGGGCAGCGTTCGTGCCCTGGGCCGAGATGGCACAGAACTCGCTCAGCCACTCCTCTACTAACCTCTCTCCCTTCCAGTGCGTACTGGGGTACCAGCCGGTTCTGGTGCCTTGGCATCAGGATCAGACCGAGGTTCCTGCGGTGGACGACTGGTTCAGGCGCGCGGAGGAGACATGGGAAGCCGTCCGTGTCCACCTCCAGCAGGCCAAGGCACCAGAACCGTACTGACTTCTCTGCCGCCAGTACGTACCCCTTACATTGACTATGGGCAAAAACGCAAAATGTACAGCTTTAAACTGTAGAACTGATCAATGTACCATCATACTAGGTCATAATGCTTTAAAAGAATTCTGAATAAGATAATTGGCTACAGAAGTGCCATTTCTTACCGATCTCTACAGCTTCCGTCCAAAAACAAGATCTGTGAAATTACGTCAACACATACTGGAGGAGTTACTGGCTAGCTATAAGTAGCTATCTTAGCTAACAAACTAACTACTTCAGTCACGGCGCGCATGACCAGAATGTCACATCGATGAACCACCAAAGCGCACAACCTCATTTCTGTTTGAAAATTGAGAAAGAAGAGGAGTTGGACAGTTTTTAGTGTCCAAAGTTGACCGTTGAAGCAAATGTCTTGCAATTCTACACATTTTGCCATTGATTATGGCGTGTTCATATGCACACTTATGCTGTGTTTTTTTTTTACAGCTGCAATATGTAACTTTTTGGGCGACTTGACAAAATTCATATAGAAATATGTGTTTATAGATCTGTCATTCTCGTTAAAAGCAAGTGTAAGCAGCTGTAAATCTGTTCTATATGTGCTATTTCTATGCTTCCAGTTCTTAAGTTTTGTTGTTGCATCTTTCAGTTTTGTACACCAGCTTCAAACAGCTGAAAATAAAATATCTTTGGTTATGGAAAATATATTTCACAGCTGTTTATATGGTACAATGATTCTCTATACTATACTTGCTTATTTTGTCACATAAACTGAAATTAGGCAAACTATTAGAATTTTAGCAACCAGGAAATAGCTGAATGATTTCTGCATAGTGCATCTTTAAAGCTAATGAATGGGTGGGACAAATCAACCTGTTCCGTGGCAATTTCGCCATGTGTGGTATGGCCTATTCCCAACTTTTTTCCAATAATAGCAGTAAGTAATAACTCCCCCTGATATTTCCCACAGCCACTAACTATGGCACCCGCCATTCTGAAGGCTTTGTTGTGCTTGCTCTCTGATGTAAATCACAAACACATTCTGCATCAGAAATGATCAACTCATTATCTCTCCCAGCATGGGACAGATTGGGGAGCAGGTCCAGCTAATCACTATGTCCAGCAGAGGTCAACCCCCTTGCATTCACAAGGAAGACGCAACCCCTGAAGTGTGTGTGTGTGTGTAATGTTATCCCTACCTGCATGCATCAGCTTGCAGAGCAGACAGACGATCTGTAGTTTAAGGTGCAGGATAAAGAGAGAGAGGCTCGGAGAGTATTAATGAGCGTGTGTGGGATTTAAATGTCCATGATTATGTCACGACAGGGGAAATACTATAACAAAACATGGCAGCAAGACTACTGGCAGCTGCCTCTGTGTCACTTTCTGCAGCCTGTTTTTGTTTACAGGCAATTAAATGATCCTAGCCCCTGAGGGCCTCTCTCTGGCAGGCTGGCCAGCAGTGGCATAGGCATATTGAGCATATGGCACTGGCAGTCACAATCACTGATGTCCAGAGGGAGCATCAGCTTGCACCTGTGGTCTCAAATGCAAGGTCAAAGGGGTTTAATGGTAGAGGTAAGGGAATCTTTCCACCATGCCCTTTCTGAAGGTGAAAGTATCCACTCTCCGGAAGCAGAAAAACAACTATGTTTTTATAATTTATAGTTATCGCAGGGCCCGTCCAGTGTCATTAGCTCAAAACCCGAATGCCTCTGGAACGCAAAAGACATTGGTGTTACAGGAAATGCTATATGAAATCTGTTGTACATTTCTTGAACTTAAATTCTATAACTCTATTTCAGAAAAGATATTACTTATTTTTAGGGAAACTACCACTCAAACTTTGTTGGTGGATTATTGAAATCATCATATGCCGTCCATGAACCTAATATGCCTGAGAAAATACTTCAAAATCCCACAGCAAGTCATCCTTTAATCTGCATATCCCAGGGAAATGACTGAGTATGCAGCTTATTCCACGTTTCACTGTGCACAAAATCACCCTCAATTCATGATCTTTACATTCAGCTCAGCAGTTCTGTTCCCAAGAGCCACACAGCCAAGAGGAAAGATACAGAGAGTGAAATAGCAGTCAGTGTTTCTGCAGAGTATAACAACTTCAGAGGCAGCTGTAAGCAAGACAATCACACATTGCCTAGACATGCTAGGACAGTGTGGATACGCTTACACAATTTTTTTTTTAGTTTTCTGAGTCTGATTGTTTTCCTCAGAAAATATGTCTGACAAACAATAAAAACAGAGGGCTTCCAGAGTGGCACAGCGGTCTAAGGCACTGTGGTCTAAGGCACTGCATTGCAGTGCTTGAGGCGTCACTACAGACCCAGGTTTGATCCCAGGCTGTCTCACAGCCTGCGGTCACCGGGAGACCCATGAGGCGGCACACAATTGGCCCAGCGTCATCGGGTTAGGGGATGGTTTGGCCATCCGCTGACTTCGGTCGCCAGCTGGACAGTTTTTCCTCCGATATATTGGTGCGGCTGGCTTCTGGGTTAAGCGAGCGGTGTGTCAAGAAGCAGTGCGGCTTGGCAGGTTCGTGTTTCGGAGGACGCATGGCTCTCGATCTTCGCCTCTCCCGAGTCCGTAGGAGAGTTGCATAGATGGGACAAGACTGTAACTACTAATTGGATATCACAAAAAAGGGGTAAAAGTAAAAAATATATACAGTACTAGTCAAAAGTTTGGACACACCTACTCATTCCAGGGTTTTTCTTTATTTTGACTATTTCCTACATTGTAGAATAATAGTGAAGACATCAAGCTATGAAATAACACATATGGAATCATGTAGTAACCAAAAAAGTGTTAAAACAAATATTATTCAAAGTATCCTCACTTTGCCTTGATGACAGCTTCATGAGGTAGTTACCTGGAATGCATTTCAATCAACAGGTGTGCCTTGTTAAAAATGTAATTTGTGGAATTTCTTTCCTTCTTAATGTGTTTGAGCCAATCAGTTGTGTTGTGACAAGGTAACGCGGGTATACAGAAGATAGCCCTATTCGGTAAAAGACAAAGTCCATATTATGGCAAGAACATCTCCTTAGAGCGCTGCTCCCGAGTGGCGCAGTGGTCTAAGGCACTGCATCTCAGTGCCCGAGGCGTCACTACAGACCCTGGTTTTATTCCAGGCTGTTTCAAAACCGTCCATGATTGGGAGTCCCATAGGGTGGCGCACAATTGGCCCAGCGTCCTCCGGGTTAGGGTTTGGCCAGGGTAGGCCTTCATTGTAAATAAGAATTTGTTCTTAACTAACTTGCCTTGTTAAATAAAGGTTCAAAAATAAATAAATAATAATAAGCAAAGAGAAACTACAGTTCATCATTACATCATTACTTTCAAGAACTTTGAAAGTTTCTTCAAGTGCAGTTGCAAAAACCATCAAGCGCTATGATGAAACTGGCTCTCATGAGGACCGCCACAGAAAGGAAGACCCAGAGTTACCTCTGCTGCAAAGGATAAGTTCATTAGAGTTACCAGCCTCAGAAATTGCAGCCCAAATAAATGCTTCCCAGAGTTCAAGTAACAGACACATCTCAACATCAACTTTTCAGAGGAGACTGCGTGAATTAGGCCTTCATGGTCGAATTGCTGCAAAGAAACCAATACTAAAGGACACCAATAATAAGAAGAGACTTGCTTGGGTCAAGAAACATGGGTAATGGACATTAGACCGGTGGAAATCTGTCCTTTTGTCAGATGAGTCCAAATTTGAGATTTTGGGTTCCAACCGCTGTGTCTTTGTGAGACGCAGAGTAGGTGAACGGATGATCTCCACATGTGTGGTTCCCACCGTGAAGCATGGAGGAGGAGGTGTAATGGTGTGGGGGTCTTTTGCTGGTGACACTGTCTGCGATTTATTTAGAATTCAAGGCACACTTAACCAGTATGGCTACCACAGCATTCTGCAGCGTTACGCCATCCCATCTGGTTTGTGCTTAGTGGGACTATCATTTGTTTTTCAACAGGACAATGACACAAAACACAACTCCAGGCTGTGTAAGGGCTATTTGACCCAGAAGGAGAGTGATGGAATGCTGCATCAGATGACCTGGCCTCCACAATCACCCGAGCGCAACCCAATTGAGATGGTTTGGGATGAGTTGGACCGCAGAGTGAAGGAAAAGCAGCCAACATGTGCTCATCATATGTGGGAACTCCTTCAACACTGTTTGAAAAGCATTCCTCATTAAGCTGGTTGAGAGAATGTCAAAAGTGTGCAAAGCTGTCTATGTGTCTATATGTGTCTATATGTGTTATTTCATAGTTTTGATGTCTTCACTATTATTCTACAATGTAGAAAATAGTACAAATTAAGAAAAACCCTTGAATGAGTACTTTTTTTGCAAAAGTACTCATTCAAGGGTTTTTCTTAATTTTTACTATTTTCTACATTGTAGAATAATATATATACTGTATAGTCTATCAGGCTGCCAATCACCAAAGAGATGGTTAACACCCAACATCCTGCAAACACCTTGTTACATACATGTCTTCATTCTTCCAATAGGCTTGAGCAAACGCCGGCTATGAAGTTAACATGTGAATTGAGAAGGTATAGAGAGAGCTGTCTTCGATGCTTGTCCGTAAAACTATCCGGGTGAGAGAGTCATGGAATATTACATCAAATAGTCAAGGGTTACTACCATATAATAACAAAACATTAGGGTAGGCTAAAGGCTATGCGGACAATAAACCATGTTGTACGAGTTTAAAACAAACTGAAATGAGCTCTGTAAATAAGAGACTAAAACGTCCATGTCCTTCCTCGGTGTGCTCTCTCTCTCTCGATCGTTACAACCTTTGTGTGTGTGTGTATGTGCGTGCCTGTCAGTTCCTACTCGTACGGCTATAGTCCTGGATAGCCAACCTACTCTCTCTAGCTAGTTGCTGCAGACTCCTCTCTGCCTGTCGTAGTTGAGTAAAGTACATAGACATTAGCGGGCGCACAGAATGCAGCACAGCCGAACACGAGTGGATTAAAACAGCATGCTTCTTTAGAGTCAGTCAGTCGACCGTGTAACTAGAGGAATAAACCCCAAATACTTTAACACATTAGTTTACGCTAATTTACTGAAACGTTAAGCCAGGTAGCGGTAACCCAGTAGTGCATTGTGTAATAAAGAGAGATCGGCTGGAATGGCTTCATCTCCTTGCAGCAGTGTTAACTTTGATTCCGGACTGGAAATCAAAACTCGGTCGGTGGAACAAACACTTATCCCATTGG
Organism: Salmo trutta; assembly: GCF_901001165.1. Lineage (NCBI taxonomy): Eukaryota > Metazoa > Chordata > Actinopteri > Salmoniformes > Salmonidae > Salmo > Salmo trutta. Next base: position 17,015,317 of record NC_042992.1, read on the forward strand.
TCTCGCAGGTGAGTTGTTGTGCGCCAGAACGAGCCGAGTGAAACTTTGTCCATGACCATTCTTAAAGGACGAATTGTTATTTGGTTTCATTTAACAAGCTAACGCAGTGTGTTGTGGATTGAAGGAGACTGCATTGCACTTTCACTCTCGAGTCGTCGATGGTTTAAACTATTCAGACTTTTCTGTAAATGTGAAGATTTGATAAAGGTGGTTGAATGACGGTACATTTGAATAACTGCGTTGTTCCCGTTTGTTTACGTGGAGGCCGCCGCATGTTCATGTTGTTGAGAAGTTTTGCCCTTACGAAAAAAGATTGCTGTCAGAGTGCAGTATAACTGCAGTACATTGCAGTATAACTGCATTTAGAGTGCAGTATAACTGCAGTATGCTGCAAATACTGCGTCCAAAAGAAGTTTTTTGTTACTGTAGTAATTTTGCAGTGTAACTGCAGTTAGAGTGTAGTATTCTGTAATTACTGCAATTACTGCTTCCAAAATACCACAGTTGACTGCAGTTACTGCACTTTTACTGCAGTTTCAAAACTGCAATCTTTTTTTATGGGTGGAATTTGTACCCAGTGAAATATCCAACTGCTGTAAAGGCTCCACATTTTTTAAATATATGGTCTAATTCTATTGTGAAAGTCTCAAATGATTTAATTGCATAGGGCCCAATTTGGGAAAGAATGTGGGGACATGATCACAAGGAAGTTTCAAAGGGTAGCCTACTAAAGCTACAATGTGTCATTTGCTCATTGATGAACTATTGTTGAAATATTTATTTTCAGTGCATTTCATGTATCAAATTGTCTGTGAACATTTCTCTTTGTTTCTTCCCCTTCTAATTAGTGCACAACGGGGCTGACCCCAAAATGTAGAAGAAAAGTTACAAATAGCCTATATTCTCAGAATTTATGTTAACTTTTCTCCCCTCACTAGATGCAGAGAACATTGCCATGCAAGACTGCAGAGAAAGTATCTCTGAATATCAATAGTTTTAACCAGTTTGCCTTAGCAATCTGACTTCCAGATCAGAGTTGACCCCACCCCTCTAATTACTTTGACATACTTGTTTTGTTTTTCAATCAATAACTCTAATTTGGCATACCAACCGTTCTTTGAAGTCTTAAATTAATAAAGGTTCATCAGATAACAAAAAGTACCTGCTCTTCTGCAGTTTAAAATCATAGGTTATTACAGTTCTATAGATTAAGCTATAAGCAATGTATGTCTATTATCCCCATTGAGAAAAATGATTTGTCCAGATCAGATAAACAACATAATCCCGATTTTCACAAATAGCTCCTGTTTCAGCATGTGTAAAACTAACCCATTATGCTCCTGTGTGACCTCTAGGCTGATTTCCAATTCCAGCAAGTCACATGGCCAGCTTGCATTGCATCACATCAATGGGGGGAATGAGAGAGAGAGAGAGAATCACATAAATGCTAATGTGTTCTTGTTTAAGAGGTAGTGGCTATTGGAGAAGGTTCAGAGAGACATGTAATATGTACTGTTGTGTCTCTATTCATCTACAGTGGAAAGAGAGGCGGTGGGGCACCTTTCCAATGAGGGTTTACAGAGTCCCAGACTATACAGTGGTGAGGGGGGTCTCTGTCCAGGACCCTTCCCCCTCAGAGGGGTGCCAAAGCCTGGGTCTTCCCTCTATTGGCACTGGCTCATTTGAAAGATAAGGCCACTAGCCAGCTGCATGACGTAGGTCTAGGATACACTTGTCATTCCAATGCATTAATTTAGCACTGTGCTGTGTGATTTTTAATTCCATGTATCTGAAGTGAAGAAGCAGGTTGTACATGCTTTAGTTTATTGATGAAATGAGCTGTAAAATCAATGTTTCTGCCTTTCTCAAGGAAAGCTGAAAAGATTCAAGGCCTTCTCTAGCTTAACTTTTTAATACCAACTCATTTGAAAAACTAGCAGAGTTGTTACTGTGTCGTTCATGCACTTTGCACAGCCAACTTACTGAATGTAAGGCTACAGTGCTGCAAAATCCAGCTGTAAGGTCTGTTTCAACTTTTCTTTATTCTCTCCGGTGGTGAGGAAGGATCATCGTGTGTGGGCGTGCTATAATGACATTCACAATCTTGCTGTTTTAGATGTAACAAAAGCGTCAAGGACAAAATGTTTGCTCAACAATTACATTTTCTCTCCCTGTGTAAGAATCCCCATAGCAACCGTTTGCGATGCAGATAATCTCTTCTAAATGTTTTCTCCATATTTGTTGTTGTTGTTAAAGTCATGATGTCATTGGGGATAATCATGCAACCAGACAGTGTTGTTGATACAATGTAAATGTAATACACTAGTTTCCCTGCAGTGAGAGGCTTCTGTTGTGTAGAGGGCAGAAGTAGATTGTGAGGGACTGGCTACATTGTGTGGGTTCTCCTTTGGGAGTGGGGTTGCGGGGTTGAAGAAGGGGGTTCTGGATGATTATCTGACTGCCTGCATTGTGTGGGCTCTCCTTTGGGAGTGGGGTGGTTAGAGGGGGGGTGGTGGATGAAAAGTCTGTGTCACTGAGAAAAGTCCTGGGAAGATTATTCTGGTGCAGATTCCACCCCTGTCTGTATGCTGTGACATTGATCTTCTCACAGCCTCTGTTCTGTTATCAGCTCCACTCCCATCAGCATGTAATCTCAGGGCTAGTAGCTGGGAGTGAGATGTACTGCTGGGCTTGCTCACGACCGCACACCTCTACAACTACAGAATGAAATGGAACACTTTTATACACGCTCAGAACAATATAATATAGAACATTGCCATATTGTGTCTCTATGGCTACAATATTCTATCTCTATGGTCCTGCACCATGTATGCACACACAAGGTTACAACAACCTGCCAATCAGTTTGTCTGCCCACCTGGCTATCTGTTTGTCTGACCGCTTGGCTATCTGTTTGTCTGCCCGTTTGTCTGCCCGTCTGGCTATCTGTTTGTCTGCCCGTCTGGCTATCTGTTTGTCTGCCCGTTTGCCTGCCCGTCTGGCTATCTGTTTGTCTACCTGTTTGTCTGCCCATCTGGCTATCTGTTTGTCTGACCGCTTGGCTATCTGTTTGTCTGCCCGTTTGTCTGCCCATCTGGCTATCTGTTTGTCTACCTGTTTGTCTGCCCGTCTGGCTATCTGTTTGTCTGCCCGTCTGGCTATCTGTTTATCTATCTGTTTGTCTGCCCGCCTGTCTGTCCGTCCACCTGTCTTTTTGCACCCTCCGTCACTGTGGCCACTCTCAGGACCTGGTCAAAACTAAGAAGACCTTTTTTTGTGTTTCAACAGTATTTCTCTCATCTCTATACAATGACATAGACATAGATTTGTTTTGTAGGTAACCCTTTTTTTTATTCCAATGGCGTATTGAATGAATGGTGGTGAGTATCCTATCTCTGATAGAGGGGCCCAATTCACCCATCATCATACACAGCACAGGGAAGCAAAGGAAAGCAAAATTAATGTGTCTAGGGTTGACCCCATTTAGTCGACTGGTCAATTGTTTGGTCGATAGGCTGTTGGTCGAACGAGATTTCTTTAGTCGAGCAGTAGCCACATTTGTTTTTACAAATCATGGTGTACAAGACACCTGTCTGATTGGTGCCTGTCTGAGTGGACTGAACCATTGTGGAGGCCGTGGGGATGGCACAGTCTATCAGTCTAAAACATGTGCTACTGAAATTGTATGTGGTTATATTATGTAAGAGCAATGGTGTAACACAAATAAAAATAATATTTTTTTACCACAAATGCACTTTCTCCAGCGTTGGATAGTGGTCGCTGTCCGCGGTTCTGAAACACATCACTGCGCTGTTGAATTGGCGCCTTTTCCTAGACCATGTTGCTATGTGCATAATAGCAAAGTTAACCAGCATACTATTGTTGAGAACAATGTGGTGGAGGCAGCAGATCTCCTTTTTATTGTTACTATTATTATTATTATTATTATTATTATCATCATTAGTAGGTTTATTAAAGCAGCCTTGTATCACCACCATCAAGCTGTAAGTCTTAAGAGCGCATCCTGTTTATTCTTAATACCGTAACTTACTTATGCCTTTATTTTAATACTTACAGTATATAGGCTACTGTATCAATCAATAATTTATTTGTTCATGTCATCAGACATCATACGAGTCATTCATGATGTGAAATGCATTCAAGCATTTTAGTTTGAACATAAAATAAAGTGACCATTGAATAATTAGCGTAAACAATAAATACGCCTAAACCATTTCATTTCAGAAATTAAATTCACGAAGGAATGCGACTTTACAAAAAACAAAACAACTTTACAACAGACTCTCTGGTACGCTTATAAATGATCTAGTGTTGTCTACATTGTTCCAAACGGTCAGAAAAAGTTGATTGTATTCTAATAGAACCTGTTTGGCACACATAGGCCTAATATGCATGCAACGCTTGCTCCTTACCTTCTTTTTCTTGAGCTCCAGTATATTCCACAACTAGTCACATTTATTCCACATATCTGACTTCCCCTTTACCACCTGAGCAACCAGTAAACATTCCCTTTTCAAGTTTATTTGTCACATCCTCTGCATTGATTTTGCTATCACGTGTTACGATGTACCAAGTTATTGATGTGATTATGATATGCTATAGGTAAGGCCCTATTGGTCACGTGCATGTGATGCATACATGTGTCACATAAAGAGAGAAAGCGTTGAGGGTAGGGCTGGGCGATAAATCAATATCAATAATTATCGAGGTAACTACTTCCCCCAATAATGATATAAAAACGTTTAGATTCATTTTCGATAATGTCGATATAGAATAATTAGGTCCATTTCACCTCTGTGACACAGCACGAATGTGCGGAGAAGTGACAATATGCACGTGGTTAGGTATACGCCCACTAAAAACCACTATTAACCACGAAAAATGATTCATATAGGTGAAAACAGTGGCAGTGATAGCCATGGAGAAATGCTTTGAAAGGCTGGTCATGGCTCACATCAACACCATCATCCCAGAAACCCTAGACCCACTCCAATTTGCATACCGCCTCAACAGTTCCACAGTTGATGCAATCTCTATTGCACTCCACACTGCCCTTTCCCACCTCGACAAAAGGAACACCTATGGGAGAATGCTATTCATTGACTACAGCTCAGCGTTTAACACCATAGTGCCCTCAAAGCTCATCGATAAGCTAAGGACCCTGGGACTAAACACCTCCCACTGCAACTGGATCCTGGACTTCCTGACGGGTCGCCCCCAGGTGGTAAGGGTAGGTAACAACACATCCGCCATGCTGATCCTCAACACAGTGGCTCCTCAGGGGTGTGTGCTCAGCCCCCTCCTGTACTCCCTGTTCACTCATGACTGCACGGCCAGGCATGACTCCTACACCATCACTAAATTTGCCGATGACACAACAGTGGTAGGCCTGATCACCGACAAATACGAGACAGCCTATAGGGAGGAGGTCAGAGACCTGTCCGTGTGGTGCCAGGACAACAACCTCTCCCTCAATTCGATCAAGACAAAGGAGCTGATTGTGGACTACAGGAAAAAGAGGATGAGCACGCCCCCATTCTCATCGACGGGGCTGCAGTGGAGCAGGTTGAGGAGCTTCAAGTTCCTTGGTGTCCACATCTCCAACAAACTAACATGGTCCAAGCACATGTCATAAAGAGGGCACGACAAAAGCTATTCCCCCCTAGGAGACTGAAAAGATTTGGCATGGGTCCTCAGATCCTCTAAAGGTTCTACAGCTGCACCATCGAGAGGGTCCTGACTGGTTGCATCACTGCCTGGTATGGCAACTGCTCGGCCTCCGACTGCAAGGCACTACAGAGGGTTGTGCGAATTGCCCAGTACATCACTGGGGCCAAGATTCCTGCCATCCAGGACCTCTATACCAGGTGGTGTCAGAGGAAGGCCCTAAAAATTGTCTAAGACTCCAGCCACCCTAGTCATAGACTGTTGTCCCTGCTACCGCACGGCAAGCGATACCGGAGAGCCAAGTCTAGGTCCAACAGACTTCTAAACAGCTTCTATCCCCAAGCCAGAGTTAATGTTATTTGTGAATTCTTCTACATCTGACAATAAATAAGAAACAGTAAAACCTTGGGTTTGTTCAGGCAGTCTTGAGTCTGAAGCAGAATGACCCTTTTAAACATGATTTGATTAATATCATGCTAATTATCGGTATCGAATGAAAATAAATATATACTGCTCAAAAAAATAAAGGGAACACTAAAATAACACATCCTAGATCTGAATGAATGAAATAATCTTATTAAATACTTTTTTCTTTACATAGTTGAATGTGCTGACAACAAAATCACACAAAAATAATCAATGGAAATCCAATTTATCAACCCATGGAGGTCTGGATTTGGAGTCACACTCAAAATTAAAGTGGAAAACCACACTACAGGCTGATCCAACTTTGATGTAATGTCCTTAAAACAAGTCAAAATGAGGCTCAGTAGTGTGTGTGGCCTCCACGTGCCTGTATGACCTCCCTACAATGCCTGGGTATGCTCCTGATGAGGTGGCGGATGGTCTCCTGAGGGATCTCCTCCCAGACCTGGACTAAAGCATCCGCCAACTCCTGGACAGTCTGTGGTGCAACGTGGCGTTGGTGGATGGAGCGAGACATGATGTCCCAGATGTGCTCAATTGGATTCAGGTCTGGGGAACGGGCGGGCCAGTCCATAGCATCAATGCCTTCCTCTTGCAGGAACTGCTGACACACTCCAGCCACATGAGGTCTAGCATTGTCTTACATTAGGAGGAACCCAGGGCCAACCGCACCAGCATATGGTCTCACAAGGGGTCTGAGGATCTCATCTCGGTACCTAATGGCAGTCAGGCTACCTCTGGCGAGCACATGGAGGGCTGTGCGGCCCCCCAAAGAAATGCCACCCCACACCATGACTGACCCACCGCCAAACCGGTCATGCTGGAGGATGTTGCAGGCAGCAGAACGTTCTCCACGGCGTCTCCAGACTCTGTCACGTCTGTCACATGTGCTCAGTGTGAACCTGCTTTCATCTGTGAAGAGCACAGGGCGCCAGTGGCGAATTTGCCAATCTTGGTGTTCTCTGGCAAATGCCAAACGTCCTGCACAGTGTTGGGCTGTAAGCACAACCCCCACCTGTGGACGTCGGGCCCTCATACCACCCTCATGGAGTCTGTTTCTGACCGTTTAAGCAGACCCATGCACATTTGTGGCCTGCTGGAGGTCATTTTGCAGAGCTCTGGCAGTGTTCCTCCTGCTCCTTCTTGCACAAAGGCGGAGGTAGCGGTCCTGCTGCTGGGTTGTTGCCCTCCTACGGCCTCCTCCACATCTGATGTACTGGCCTGTCTCCTGGTAGCGCCTCCATGCTCTGAACACTACGCTGACAGACACAGCAAACCTTCTTGCCACAGCTCGCATTGATGTGCCATCCTGGATGAGCTGCACTACCTGAGCCACTTGTGTGGGTTGTAGACTCCATCTCATGCTACCACTAGAGTGTAAGCACCGCCAGCATTCAAAAGTGACCAAAACATCAGCCAGGAAGCATAGGAACTGAGAAGTGGTCTGTGGTCCCCACCTGCAGAACCACTCCTTTATTGGGGGTGTCTTGCTAATTGCGTATTATTTCCACCTGTTGTCTATTCCATTTGCACAACAGCATGTGAAATGTATTGTCAATCAGTGTTGCTTCCTAATTTGACAGTTTGATTTCACAGAAGTGTGATTGACTTGGAGTTACATTGTGTTGTTTAAGTGTTCCCTTTATTTTTTTGAGCAGTGTATATATATCGTGATAATTTATTTGCCATATCGCCCAGCCCAAGTTGAGGGTATAGGGAATGTTTTTCTTAAACAAATTAGAGATTTCGGTAACATAACTTTTCAGTCAGAAATGTCTGTATTTATGTTGCCGCTTCAGCAACACTGATAGCGTGATACACACTGTTGATGCAGGGAGGAGAGAGCGGGTGCTAGTCACAGTCACTCGCTGTCTTTTTTTTAACACCGCGCAGCAAGTCTGAGCCAGGCTCGGCACTCCCTCTTGTCATTTTTGTGTCTTAATTATTTCATCCAACAATTCGCTTAAAGCAACAGACAAGCTCAGTGCATATAGTTGATTTGATTAAAACACATAGGATGTGTCTATATATGGAAAAATACACGTTTTAAAATTCCGACCAATCAATTGGTCAAAAGAATAGACGACTCTTAGTTGACCAAGATTTTATTTTGTCGGGAACAGCCCTAAATGTGTCTCAACCAGCCCTTTGTGCAGCCGTACCTGTGATGTTGCCCACAGTAGGCTGGTGGGCAATTAGGGATCATCTAGTTCTGCTTTTGTGCTTCCTTTTCACATCCGATTACTGTTTTGAAGCCACGATTAGTCAAATAATAGTTCTGGTCTTTGGCTATATAACTGAGGTGTTCATTTAGTTAAAAGGTCTGTGTCTTAACTGGAAGTGTGGGTGGAGGTGGTGGGGTTGTCTGGAGGTTTGGGTCTTGTGGGAAGAAAACAAGGCTAATAAATTACACCTGAGTCTTTGATCTCATCTGGGAACATTTAAACGCCTGTGACATCCAAAGCCTTGTTATAACATATTTGTGCTGGCTCTGTTGTTTTTCTGCCAGACTAAGCACAGTTTCTTAAAATATTTTCTCTTATAATTGGGGCTGTGAAATCCTTTCTCTGTCCAAGTTGGTTAAGTTGAGTTGTCATGCTTGCGTAACTTCTGCACCACTTGCAGTTTTTCTGAACGGTGAAAAGGTCTGAGAAAGAGAGGAGTTTTTTTTGTTGTTGCTCACAATCTGGATTAAGATCAAATATGTATTAACATAACAACACCTCAGTGATAGGCTTTCAGTCAATTGTTGATAACGTTACCTATTTTGTCAAATAACCACTCTGACAACACCTCAGAATGAAGAGAAAATGCTGCGTAACGTTTTCTCTGATATCTGAGTGCTCCTTTACCATCTATTCCTGAATGTTTCATGTTAAAATGAAAATGTTGTTTTATGGAGGAACTAACCACCCTGTGCCGTAATGTCCTAGCCTAGAATCCAAAAGGGATATACTCTGTTTCACCAGCATATCAGTGTGGATTCCAGGCTAGTAATGTCCCCATCCCAGCAGTGGAAGGACATGATAAACACCCAGGTGGAAAAGTCGTTTTTTATTCCCAGACAGACAGTAGAGGCATTAACCTAGTTTGAGAGCATAACAGATCTGCTTCTTCTAGCCATGACTGTAATGAAGATGAATGACTCCATGGTTTAAAGGCAAGCCACAGAGGATTACCACACCAAACACCTCCTGGGATAGGAGGGAAATGTGTGTGTGGTGGTGTGCAGTGTGGTCGAGCGTGTTTGCCTGTGGTAAGCGGTTGTATTCCCTCAGCATGATGTTTGTTTATCTATAGCTAAACACGGGTGGCCAGGGCCAGGGCAATATCTGATCAATTATTTCACAGTCGACTTCAGGCTAACTATGTGAGTTGAGGCCTCCGTTTGTTGGTTTCCTCATCATAGGCCAAAGCCAGCTCTGCTCTGCTCTGCACTGTGGAGAATGATGCAGTCAGGCAGTGTGCATCACACACCATGAACCATGAGGCACAGAACAGGCAGAGAAAATGGTCTGGTGTAAGATAACATCAGATCAGCTATGAAAACACATGAGCTAGCCTAGGGCTGACTCGCTGTTGTGTGAATGAACATTGTAAACAATACTGCTTTACTGCTCTTTAATTATTTGTTACTTAACTTTTTTGTTGGTATTTTCCTTAAAACTGCACTGTTGGTTAAGTAATAATTTCACTGTTGTATGCGGCGCATGTGACAAATACAATTTTATTTGATTTGATTACTCATGAGATGGCTAGTGCAGGCCATCAACAAAGATTTAATTTGAAACCCAGATCTGTCTGTCACGCTCACTATCTTCAAACTCTCTGTCGTAAATAAGCCAAGGCGCAACGTGCATGGAATTTCACATCCTTTAATCGAAGTGAAACCAAAAACAATACAGAAAGGAAACGGAACGTGATGTTCTGGGCTGCTCGCTGGCAGCTACACAAAAACAAGATCCCACAATCACAGGTGGGAAAAGGGCTGCCTAAGTATGATCCCCAATCAGAGACAACGATAGACAGCTGCCTCTGATTGGGGACCATACCCGGCCAAACAAAGAAATAAGAAAACTAGATTGCCCACCCAAATCACACCTTGACCTGACCAAATAGAGAAATAGAAAGGCTCTATGGTCAGGGCGTGACACTGTCAACAATGTATTTTGTTTCGATGCACCACATTTCTAGGCCATCGTTGTAAATAAGAATTTGTTCTTAATTTACTCACGTGATAAATAAAGGTTAAATAAAATACTAAATAAAATCACGGATCCCACTAATATTTGGGGTGGGAAGCCAACATGTAGTAGCTGGTCAGGTGGTTTGGTCCTATTAGGGAATCTTGGCCCCCCTTCCTATGACCACAGTTTCCCTCTCTCATCCCTCTATCGCTCTTCTGTCTCTTCCCCTCTTTTATCTCTTCCCCTCTTCTGTCTCTTCCCCTCTTCTGTCTCTTCCCCTCTTCTGTCTCTTCCCCTCTTCTGTCTCTTCCCCTCTTCTGTCTCTTACCCTCTTCTGTCTCTTCCCCTCTTCTGTCTCTTCCCCTCTTCCATCGCTTCCCCTCTTACCCTCTTCTGTCTCTTCCCCTCTTCTGTCTCTTCCCCTCTTCCATCTCTTCCCCTCTTACCCTCTTCTGTCTCTTCCCCTCTTCTGTCTCTTCCCCTCTTGCACTATTTGTCTCTTCCCCTCTTCCGTCTCTTCCCCTCTTCCATCTCTTCCCCTCTTCTGTCTCTTCCCCTCTTCCATCTCTTCCCCTCTTACCCTCTTCTGTCTCTTCCCCTCTTCTGTCTCTTCCCCTCTTGCACTATTTGTCTCTTCCCCTCTTCCGTCTCTTCCCCTCTTCCATCTCTTCCCCTCTTCTGTCTCTTCCCCTCTTCCGTCTCTTCCACTCTTCCCCTCTTCTGTCTCTTCCCCTTTTTCCCTCTTCCCCTCTTCCATCTCTTACCCTCTTCCGTCTCTTCCCCTCTTGCACTATTCTGTCTCTTCCCTTCTTCCGTCTCTTCCCCTCTTCCGCCTCTGGCCCTCTTCCGTCTCTTACCCTCTTCCTCCTCTTCCCATCTTCCCCTCTTCCCTCTCTTCCCACTCCGGCTATCAAGTGAGTCATTACCACGCTGTGTCTTTTTAAGAGGCGATAAAAGGGTGTCCATCAGTTGTCCTCTCCCAGATGTGGATCAGGACCTCTCCTCTGCTAATATACTGCATGATAAGAGTCCAACACCTCCCTAGGGAGAGAACTGGGGAGGAGAGGAATGGGGGATGGAGTGCAGCCCATCCATCCAGTTTGTGTGTGTGTGTGTGTGTTTCTGTGCGTGTGTGCGTGTGTGTTGTGCCATTTCACCCTCCTCATTGGTTTTAGAGATAAGAGGAGAAGGAGTCATTACCCAGAAGGGATCTCTCACCTGAGAGAATGGGGAGGTAAGTGGAGTGTCTCTCACCCTCACTGGTGGTTATCTATTGGCCAGTGGCTGGTGGCTGATAGCCAGACTCATTATCAGGAGTGGAGCTAACTGAATGCCTGCTGCCTCAGACTGCGAGATGAGAGGAGACCCAAGCCAGGGAGAGGAGACCCAAGCCAGGGAGAGGAGACCCAAGCCAGGGAGAGGAGACCCAAGCCAGAGAGAAATGAGACCCAAGCCAGGGAGAGGAGACCCAAGCCAGAGAGAGGAGACCCAAGCCAGGGAGAGGAGACCCAAGCCAGGGAGAGGAGACCCAAGCCAGGGAGAGGAGACCCAAGCCAGGTAGAGGAGACCCAAGCCAGGGAGAGGAGACCCAAGCCAGGTAGAGGAGACCCAAGCCAGGTAGAGGAGACCCAAGCCAGGTAGAGGAGACCCAAGCCAGAGAGAGGAGACCCAAGCCAGGTAGAGGAGACCCAAGCCAGGTAGAGGAGACCCAAGCCAGAGAGAGGAGACCCAAGCCAGGTAGAGGAGACCCAAGCCAGGTAGAGGAGACCCAAGCCAGGTAGAGGAGACCCAAGCCAGGTAGAGGAGACCCAAGCCAGGTAGAGGAGACCCAAGCCAGAGAGAGGAGACCCAAGCCAGGTAGAGGAGACCCAAGCCAGGTAGAGGAGACCCAAGCCAGAGAGAGGAGACCCAAGCCAGAGAGAGGAGACCCAAGCCAGGTAGAGGAGACCCAAGCCAGGTAGAGGAGACCCAAGCCAGGTAGAGGAGATCCAAGCCAGGTAGAGGAGACCCAAGCCAGAGAGAGGAGACCCAAGCCAGGTAGAGGAGACCCAAGCCAGGTAGAGGAGACCCAAGCCAGGTAGAGGAGACCCAAGCCAGAGAGAGGAGACCCAAGCCAGGTAGAGGAGACCCAAGCCAGGTAGAGGAGACCCAAGCCAGGTAGAGGAGACCCAAGCCTGGGGGCCTGGGCCAGTTTTCACAAAAAGTCTCAGAGTAGGAGTGCTGACCTAGGGTCAATTTTCCCTTTTAGGTGTTAATGAATACAATCATATGGACAGGGAGAACCTGGTCCTAGATCAGCACTCGTACTCTTGAGACGCTTTGTGAATAGCAACCTTGGGGGTCTGACTGATGTGGTGGGAGGTGAGCACTGATGAGAGGTTCCTTGTCCCTCTCAGGCCCGACCAGGGCTGCACCTGCTCTGGGTACCAGGATCAGGTGGCATCTTGCTTCACTTCCAGTAAACCGTATTAATGTCATGGAGGCGTGATATCTCTATCTGTTAGCGTGCTGGGAGCAGGAAGCGATCTCTGTCGGTTTTGGTGGGGCTTGTCGTGTTGGGTTGCCCCCCTGCCTCATTTTCAATCCAGCATGGGAGAAAAGAGGAGCACTCTATGAATAGAGAAAACAAAACATCCACTGTCCACTTGTCACTGGTGCTGCCTATGATCTCTGGGCTTTGGTGAAGTGCAGTATTGAGTAGCAGTTGATGTTCTCTCTCGGTCTCTCTCTGTCTCTTGCTCTCTCTCGCGCACTCACTCTTTCTCTCTCTCTCTGTTGTGCTCTCTCACTCTCTCTCTTCCTGCTCTCTCCCTCCCCCACCTCTCTCTCTCAGTCAACCAATCAGCAGCGTAGCCTAGTGGTTAGAGCGTTGGACTAGTAACTGAAAGGTTGCAAGATCAAATCCCCGAGCTGACAAGGTACAAATCTGTCATTCTGCCCCTGAACAAGGCAGTTAACCCACTGTTCCTAGGCCATCATTGAAAATAAGAGTTTGTTCTTAACTGACTTGCCTAGTTAAATAAAGGAAAATCAAATGTATTTATAAAGCCCTTTTTACATGAGCAGATGTCACAAAGTGCTTGTACAGAAACCCAGCCTAAGCCCCAAACACCAAGCAATGCAGATGTAGAAGGACGGTGGCTAGGAAAAACTCCCTAGAAAGGCAGGAGCCTAGGAAGAAACCTAGAGAGGAACCAGGCTCTGAGGGGTGGCCAGTCCTCTTCTGGCTTTGCCAGGTGTAGATTATAAGAGTACATGGCCATTAAGGCCAGATTATTCTTCAAAATGTTCATAGATGACCAGCAGGGAGAAATAATAATCACAGTGACTCTGTCTCTGCTCTCTCTCTCTCTCTCTCTCTCTCTCTCTCTCCCTCCCCCCACCTCTCTTATGACATGCCATTTGTAGACTCCAAGCATGCCGACTGAGTCTTCATTTGTGTCAGCCTACCACACACAGTTGGAGTCAGACAGACAGACAGACAGACAGACAGACAGACAGGCAGGCAGGCAGGCAGGCAGGCAGGCAGGCAGGCAGGCAGGCAGGCAGGCAGGCAGGCAGACAGACAGACAGACAGACAGACAGACAGACAGACAGACAGACAGACAGACAGACAGTGCTATGCAGCAGTTGCTCCTAGTATATATCTATTAGTTCTGCCTCCTGGCATCTTACATTCAAACAATGAATCCTGATCTAGGATAACTTTTCAAAACATTAAATGATTTGGCTCTAAAATGGATGGCATATATCAGACTGCCAGTCTCCTATTACTTTTCTATAACTAGCCCCACTCATCCCTCTCTTCTCAGCTGACTGGACCACAGAGAGAGAATCACATAAGAATATTAGTTATATGTGTTAATTGCTTCCTTGTGAGCAGCTGTGAACCTCTCCCTCCCTTCGATAATGAGTTGGAAGTTATCATAACAGAACAAAGCCATTACTTTTAAGAAAAAAGGACTGTCAGGACAGGAACCTTTAGAATATTTTTGGGCCAGGTCTCGGAGGTGGAAACACGAAAGGCAAAAATGTTTGGCCAAACACTGAAGCTAAGCCTGATAGTGGAAATTCATCACAAACTTGTGGTAAAAGTTGATGCCACAAGTTTTATGCCCCCTTGTGTGTTGCTGGGGCATTCAAGGTTTGCTGTTGAGTTGAGGTGTTGTTGAGTTTTTACCTCTGGCAGGTGTCCCAAGTGTCTTTTTGATAGTGTTCACAGCCCTCTGCCCTCACACCACATGTAGGACAGTGCCCCTGGCTGTACCAGGTCTGGGACCTGCTGCAGAGGTTGCTTCAGAGGTTGCTACAGATGTAACTGTAGGTATGGATTGGTCCAGAGACCTCCCTCCGGGCCAGTGGAGTTGGGAGCTGTCCCTGTGATTGCAGGGGGCTGATCACTGGTGTGTTAATATATTACTTGATACCTATGTGTCGGCAGAACTCTTTGTTAGGGGGTTTTAGTTCTCGCTCTTTCTTTCTGTCTCTCTCCTCCCTTTTCTCTTCTCTCTCTCTCCTTGTATCTCTCTTCTGTCCCTCTCTTTCTCTCTCTCTCTCTCTCTTCTATCCCTCTCGCTATCTCTCTATCTTTTGTCCCTCTCACTCACTCACTCACTCACTCACTCACTCACTCACTCACTCACTCACTCACGCTCTCTCTCTCTCTCTCTCTCTCTCTCTCTCTCTCTCTCCCTCTCTCTCTCCCTCTCTCACCTGAGAACCCAGTGTCCCAGACTCACAGGTTCATTAATTATACAGGCTATTGAAAGCTTAGCCCCAGGCTACCTTAAGGTAGCTAGCACACTGAGGTAAAATGAACCTGTCGTGTCCACAATGACCCAGCTCCTACTTCTTCTACCCTTTCTCTGTGAGTCGAATGTGTAAACTGAGACTTGATAATACCCACCCATCCCTTCTAAAGAACAGAGCTGGCCTGGAAGTCTGTAACGAAGTCGCTGGATGCGTCCCAAACGGCTCCCCATGCACTGTTGAGCAGAGTGTAAAAGTAAAGCATTTCTCTGTACTTGTGCATGTGACAATGCAACTTGAACTTGAACTAAGCTAAAAGTAGTCCACTGTAAAGGGAATAGGGATGCCATTTAGGATGGAACTGCCCACATTCCAAACTCTTCTCACTCAGGATTGAGTAGCCTACATGAACAGTAGGAGTTTGCGGTATTCTGATCATGTTTTGTGTGTGATGTTGCTGTTGTCACGTGGCGAGTCAGAGCAGTGTTTACTTCACAGAAACCTCATTTGAATGAGAAGGGGACAGATATGTCATTTTGATCGATTTGAAGGTCCTCGCCAAGGAAAAGATCAACGTTCAATACTGAAGAGTTTTCATTGCAAATGATTGTCTGTATGACAGTTACGAGAATGAGATTGATGAGCCTGGCGTATTTGTTTGAGATTTGGCTACATGCTGTCGCTTTCAAAACAACTTTCCACACCTACATTTCAGCTAACATTGAAAAAATGTTTGGGAAAAAACCCACAAGCGACTTTTCAAAGAGAGACAGACCCCAAAGGGAGATGTAAAAAACAGAGATAAAATGTCAGCTAGCAGCTCAGAGAAGACAAGTCACACCAGTGCGAATCCTCCTTTAATTGTTCCAGTATGTACATTCTACGCTTCCTTCCTGCAGAGTTGGTTTCCTAAAGCAGCTTCCCAGAGTAATTAGTTCCATCAATCATGTCCCTGGTCTGGGCCCCATGGATTAGCCTAGCACTCAGCCTAGCGCTCAGTGCCCCTCCGTCAGGCAGATAAGAACAGATGAGGCTAACGCTAAAGGAAGCTAGCCGCAAGAACATTAGCCTCTGGAATGGATTGTGCTTACTCCATCAAAATCCATAGCGTATCCAGGTTTGTTGGCAGGTATAACAAAAGAAAGCATTGGTGTAGATGGCGAGAATGCATTATTGGACTCACTCCAACAGTAAACCTTTGTTTACAATTCAACACAGAAAAGATAACCAAATATTTAACTTGAATTGTTGTTTACAAAAATGGATGACTGTCCTCACCAGTAAACTTGTGTGAAAGTTTTCAGCAGGGTATCTGTCCTTGGTCCACATACGTGGAGGAGGGTCAGCTATCTATCTCTGTTCTGCTGCGGGTGGGTTATCTGATGGCAGCGTCTTGGGGGACAGGGAGAAAGGGACTGTGTGTGTGTGTGTGTGTGTGATGAGGGGGGGGGGGGTGGGATCATTGACCGGCCAGAAGGGACAGTGTGTGTTGTGCCTTTTATGGCCTTAGTGCTTCTGGGTGGCTGGAGCTGGTGTGGTGACAGGTGGTGGTGAGTGAGAGTGACAGTAAGGTGACTTTTACACAGTGATGAAACTTCCTATTAATAAGTTTGCGTTAGCCCTACCACTGACCACTATAAATAAACAGTCTGCTTCCAAGAGGAAAGATCACGTCCGTTATTTAACTGTATTCTTATGTAGCCTTATGTGAGTAATGGACTGGTGGGTATGGAATTCTAACTGTAAAGATGTTTTAGACTGGTTATTGATTGGTTTGGTTCTTTATGTACACAGAGTGCTTGACTTGGATCGGAGCTGTCCGGGAACCGCGTACCGGCACTTCTAATTTTGGGGGAATTACGTACCAGCTCTTCTATAAAAACAAAGTAGTCCATAGCTGGCCCAGATGCACACACAGAGGCAAAAAAAGGTTGATCAAAGCGGAATGAAGGCGGGATCTTCATTGAATAGCATTCATTTCCTGATTCAGTTTTGTTCAAATTCATTTGCCGCTAGTTTGTGAATCTGTGAATGACAGTAGGCTGTTTGAGATTGCGCAGATTGAAAATGTGCCAGTCTGAATGTCATGATGCGCCGCTCCAAATTGTCAAATGAGGGTTTGTAAGGTCATGAAACGTCATGGAAATTAGTTTCATAATTTTTGTTAATATAATTCATGAAAGCGCACTTTTAAATATAATCAATCAATAAAAAAAACGACATATCAGTCATTATCGGAATGACTCTTCAGTGCACGTCTGTGGTGCTGCGTGCGTGTGTGTGCCAGTGCGACTGGGCCGTTGACTGAGGAGAGAACGCGACATTTCAGCGGCAGGTATAAAATAATAACTGACAGACAAACTATATCACAAATTCAAAGCATTAATTTTGTTGTTGCCTTTCCACCGGCACTGTAGAGCCTAAATACATCTGCACTGTTGGAAAGCAGGTATTCCCCTCTATTAAACACTAGCCATGTAATTGCAACAACGAAAAAAATGTTCTAAGAATAGCCTAATTAACAAAAAATTTGCTGTGCACAGATCTCCCCTGAAACATGAATGTTTGAGCCTAATATATAAACATGTCTAGTTAAATACCTTGCTTTGAAGTAGCCTATCTTATCCGTTGATCCCTGATTTATTGAATGAGGAAATAAAGTATTTAGTTGTAATGTAGAAAAAGCCAAGCCTGCACAACCAGAAGCTCTCCAGATGGAGGGTTGACCACATGTTGACAACATGGTACTACCAGTGCAGTTCTATGTGGGGGTTAAGTGCCTAGATCAAGAGCACAACGGCAGGAGGTGGTAGGTCTACATGGGATCAGACACAGAAGCCTTCCAGTGTAAATAATGCTTACTTTTCATGTAGGCTATAACAATAGTCATGAATATGTGGTTAAAAGTTATGGAGAAGTCATGGAAAATGTGTATAAACCATTAACAGTGAATAATCAGAGGTCTCTATAGCATAATGTCATTTGTGAATTTCGGTGAATGAACCGACTAATGGACCGACTTAGAAAAAGACAGCTCCTACACCAAGTCAAGCACTGTGTACATTTAGGGGCTTCAGTGTCAGGCTTGGGTTGCAGATTGACTGCAGATAGCTATGGCCTTGAAGGAAATATGGGTGCTTAAAGTAACTGTTCAATGTGTCCAGATTTCTATCAAATTATGACTTGTAATTTTTTACTTTTTTTATTTCACCTTTATTTAACCAGGTAGGCCAGTTGAGAACAAGTTCTCATTTACAACTGCGACCTGGCCACAATAAAGCAAAGCAGTGCGACACAAACAACAACACAGAGTTACACATGGAATAAACACATGTACAGTCAATAACACAATAGAAAAAGCCTAAGTGTGTGCAAATGGCGTGAGGAGGTAAGGCAATAAATAGGCCATAGTAGCGAAGTAATTACAATTTACCAAATGAACACTGGAGTGATAGATGTGCAGATGATGATGTGGAAGTAGAAATACTGGTGTGCAAAAGAGCAAAAAAGTTAATAAAAACAATATGGGGATGAGGTAGGTAGATTGGATGGGCTATTTACAGATGGACTATGTACAGCTGCGGCGATCGGTAAGCTGCTCAGATAGCTGATGCTTAAAGTTAGTGAGGGAGATATAAGTCTCCAACTTCAGCGATTTTTGCAATTCGTTCCAGTCATTGGCAGCAGAGAAATTAATTATAATATGACTGAACAATTTTTCCTTACAATTTTTTAAAATTAAGTATGTGAAAAAGCAGCTTTTCTGTGATGGAATGGTGTGTGCGTATACCGGTCATTAAACATATTAATGGCAGTAGACTGCTGATTGGCCAGCTCATCCTCCTCTTGAGGATGTTTGAGATACAAGTTTGAGGTGGAAGTTTGAAGTGGTTTTTTTTCTCCAATTTATGCTTTGGCCACCAATACGAGTATGGAATGAGTCAAGAACATTATTTGGGTATGAGTTAACAGAATATTAACTTATAAAAGTGAGATTTTCACTGGACAGTACTTTAAAACACTGGAGAACATGATTGTGTGTCAACAGGTTGCAGTATGTGTGGTGTGACAAGACACATTCCTTTGTGCAGACTGGCAGGGGGGCCAGCATTCCTCCAGAGACAGGGCTTGTGTTTCCACCCTCCAGCGAAAGTGCATGTGTGTGTGTTTTGTTTGTGTTGTGTGCGTGTGTGTGCATGTGCGTGCATGTGCTTGTTTGTGCGAGAGTGTGTGTGTGCGCATTTGTCTATATGTGCCTGTGTGTGCTTGTGTGAGTGTATGAGTGTGTGTGTGCAGTGAGAGGAGGGGGCGTCTCCAGTGAGGTCAAAGGCCAGAGTCTTAGGGCGAGACACACACAGGATTCACACAGGCCTCTCCAGCCTGCATGAAATCATTGCCTGAATTCATCAATGAATCATCCCACTTGCCCTCAACTTAAGCTTCTGCTTGATGGTTGATGTTTGGCATGACACCACTTTTAAAGTGATTTATTGATGTAACCATTCAATTTTGGAATTTTTTTTTTCTTCTCAAATGTCACTGACAACACAGCATGATGAACAGCAATCTCAGTTTTTCTTTTCCTCAGGATAGAACACGTAGTCGTTTTGACTTGTTTTCACACCTGACATCTTCTCTACCATCTCTTCGTTTGATCATTGAAGAATCATTTGAAAGCAGAGCGATTGTGACTCACGCGAAAACCACACCACAGCTTACTTACTCATGAGCGTAATTCAGTTGGCTGTCAGGCCTACCCCCGGAGAAAGTCAAGACTAACTCTTTCATGTGACACTTGAGCTTTTGTATTTGATTTCACCTCAATGGTGTTTCTCTCTCGTTGATTGAAAACCGTGTTTCCCCTTTACTTTGCCTTCCATTCAGAAGTTACACAGACCCTTTTATTCGATTAGCATCCGAATGAATGTAGCTTTTGACTGCAGCCATGCGGCTGAGGGCCGCGGTCATTAACCCCGTTAGCACTGTGGGAAGCTATGTGACGCTATGTGATGCTATGTGAAGCTATGTTTTTTATAAATTTTTTATTTTATTTCACCTTTATTTAACCAGGTAAGCTAGTTGAGAACAAGTACTCATTTACAACTGCGACCTGGCCAAGGTAAAGCAAAGCAGTGCGACACAAACAACATCACAGAGTTACACATGGAATAAACAAGCGTACAGTCAATAACACAATAGAAAAAAAATAAAGTCTATATACAGTGTGTGCAAATGGCGTGAGGAGGTAAGGCCACAGTAGCAAAGTAAGAGGAGGTAAGGCCATAGTAGTGAAGTAATTACAATTCAGCAAATTATCACTGGAGTGATAGATGAGCAGATGATGATGTGCAAGTAGAAATACTGGTGCGCAAAAGAGCAGCAAAGTAAATAAAAACAATATGGGGAGGAGGTTGGTAGATTGGGTGGGCTATTTACAGATGGGCTATGTACAGCTGCAGCGATCAGTTAGCTGCTCAGATAGCTGATGTTTAAAGTTAGTGAGGGAAATATGTCTCCAGCTTCAGCGATTTTTGCAATTCGTTCCAGTCATTGGCAGCAGAGAACTGCGGTATGCGGTCCCGTGTGGCTCAGTTGGTAGAGCATGGTGTTTGCAACGCCAGGGTTGTGGGTTCAATTCCCACGGGACACCAGTACGGAGAATTTTTTTTAATGAAATGTATGCATTCACTACTGTAAGTCGCTCTGGATAAGAGCGTCTGCTAAATGACTAAAATGTAAACTAGAAGGAAAGGTGGCAACTTATAGATGACCTGGAGCCAGTGGGTCTGGCGACGAATATGTAGCTAGGGCCAGCTGACTAGAGCATACAGGTCGCAGTGGTGGGTGTTATAAAGGGCTTTGGTAACAAAACGGATGGCACTGTGATAGACTGCATCCAGTTTGCTGAGTAGAGTATTGGAAGCTATTTTGTAAATGACATCGCTGAAGTTGAGGATCGGTAGGATAGTCAGTTTTACGAGGGTATGTTTGGCGGCATGAGTGAAGGAGGCTTTGTTGTGAAATAGGAAGCCGATTCTAGATTTAATTTTGGATTGGAGATGTTTAATATGAGTCTGGAAGGAGAGTTTACAGTGTTGCCAGACACCTAGGTAATTGTAGTTGTCCACATAGTCTAAGTTAGAACCGTCCAGAGTAGTGATGCTAGTCGGGCGGGCGGGTGTGGACAGCGAATGGTTGAAAAGCATGCATTTGGTTTTACTAGCGTTTAAGAGTAGTTGGAGTGTCACGACTTTCGCTGAAGTCGGTCCCTCTCCTTGTTCGGGCAGCGTTCGGCAGTCGACGTCACCGGCTTTCTAGCCATCGCCGATCCACTTTTCATATTCCATTTGTTTTGTCTTTGTTTTCTACACACCTGGTTTCTATTCCCCAATTACATGTTCTTTATTTAACCCTCTGTTTCCCCCATATTTGTGTGCGTGTTTGTATATAATATTCAGGTCGTTACTTGTTGGCTGGTATTGTTTGCCGGGTTCGTTATTACGCCCGTTATTTACGAGTGACCGGTATTTCACACACCTTTAGTATTTGTTGTATACTGGTGTTGTTCGTGGAATAAATTACCTTGTACACTCATTTCTGCTCTCCTGCGCCTGATTCCATGCACCACTTACCCACAGCCTGACATGGAGACCACGGAAGTAGTGTTGTATGGCAATGAAGCTCGTTTGGAGGTTAGTTAACACAGTGTCCAAGGAGGGGCCAGATGTATACAGAATGGTGTCGTCTGCGTAGAGGTGGATCAGGGAATCACCTTCAGCAAGAGCGACATCGTTGGTATATACAGAGAAAAGAGTCGGCCTGAGAATTGAACTCCGTGGTACCCCCATAGAGACTGCCAGAGGTCCGGACAACAGGCCCTTCGATTTTACACACTGAACTCTATCTGAGAAGTAGTTGGTGAACCAGGCGAGGCAGTCATTTGAGAAACCAAGGCTATTGAGTTTGCCGATAAGAATACGGTGATTGACAGAGTCGAGAGCCTTGGCCAGGTCGATGAAGACGGCTGCACTGTACTGTCTTTTATCGATGGCGGTTATGATATTGTTTAGTACCTTGAGCGTGGCCGAGGTGCACCCGTGACCAGCTCGGAAACCGGATTGCACAGCGGAGAAGGTACAGTAGGATTCGAAATGGTCAGTGATCTGTTTATTGACTTGGTTTTTGAAGACTTTAGAAAGGCAGGGCAGGATGGATATCGGTCTATAACAGTTTGGGTCTAGAGTCTCACCCCCTTTGAAGAGGGACATGACTGCGGCAGCTTTCCAATCTTTAGGGATCTTGGACGATACGAAAGAGAGGTTGAACAGACTGGTAATAGCGGTTGCAACAATGGCGGCAGATAATTTTAGAAAGAGAGGGTCCAGATTGTCTATCCCGACTGATTTGTACGGGTCCAGGTTTTGCAGCTCTTTCAGAACATCTGCTATCTGGATTTGGGTGAAGGAGACGCTGGGGAGGTTTGGGCAAGTAGCTGCGGGGGGTGCGGAGCTTTTGGCCAGGGTTGGGGTAGCCAGGAGGAAAGCATGGCCAGCCGTAGAGAAATGCTTATTGAAATTCTTGATTATTGTGGATTTATCGGTGGTGACAGTGTTACCTAGCCTCAGTGCAGTGGGCAGCTGGGAGGAGGTGCTCTTATTCTCCATGGACTTTACAGTGTCCCAGAACTTTTAGGAGTTAGAGCTACAGGATGCAAATTTCTGTTTGAAAAACCTAGTCTTTGCTTTCCTGACTGACTGCGTGTATTGGTTCCTGACTTCCCTGAAAAGTTGCATATCGCCGGGACTATTCGATGCTAGTGCAGTCCGCCAACGGATGTTTTTGTGCTGGTCGAGGGCAGTCAGGTCTGGAGTGAACCAAGGGCTATATCTGTTCTTAGTTCTCCATTTTTTGAAAGGGGCATGCTTATTTAAGATGGTGAGGAAATTACTTTTAAAGAACGACCAGGCATCCTCGACTGACGGGATGAGGTCAATATCCTTCCAGGATACCTGGGCCAGGTCGATTAGAAAGGCCTCCTCGCAGAAGTGTTTTAGGGAGCGTTTGACAGTGATGAGGGGTGGTCGTTTGACCGCGGTCCCATAGCGGATGCAGGCAATGAGGCAGTGATCGCTGAGATCCTGATTGAAAACAGAAGAGGTGTATTTGGAGGGCAAGTTGGTCAGGATAATATCTATGAGGGTGCCCATGTTTACGGATTTGTGGTTGTACCTGGTGGGTTCCTTGATAATTTGTGTGAGATTGAGGGCATCTAGCTTAGATTGTAGGACTGCCAGGGTGTTAAGCATATCCCAGTTTAGGTCACCTAACAGAACGAACTCTGAGGATAGATGGGAAGCTATGTGACGCTATGTGACGCTATGTGACGCCAGCTAACACTATGTGACGCTATGTGAAGCTATGTGACGCTATGTTACACTATGTATCGCTATGTTGCTATCCTTCCGTGGCCTCCAACTGCTCTTAAATACAAGTAAAACTAAATGCATGCTCTTCAACCAATCGCTGCCTGCACCTGCCTGCCCGTCCAGCATCACTACTCTGGACGGTTCTGACTTAGAATATGTGGACAACTACAAATACCTAGGTGTCTGGTTAGACTGTAAACTCTCCTTCCAGACTCACATCAAACATCTCCAATCCAAAGTTAAATCTAGAATTGGCTTCCTATTTTGCAACAAAGCATCCTTCACTCATGCTGCCAAACATACCCTCGTAAAACTGACTATCCTACCGATCCTCGACTTCAGCGATGTCATTTACAAAATAGCATCCAATACCCTACTCAATAAACTGGATGCAGTCTATCACAGTGTGTAACGACCGTCGCAATGAGGAGACCAAGGTGCAGCGTGGTAAATGTTCATCTTGATATTTATTTTTACTCAGAACACTTAAAACAAAATAATAAACAATGGAAACAAAAGCACACAGTTCTGTCAGGTAAAACAGAAAACAACTACCCACTAAACACAGGTGGAAAAATGCTGCCTAGGTATGGTTCCCAATCAGAGACAACGATAGACAGCTGCCTCTGATTGAAAACCATACCTGGCCAAAACATAGAAATATAAATACCTTGAATGCCCACCCCATATCACACCATGACCTAACTAAACACAGGAAAACGGCTCTCTCAGGTCAGGGCGTGACACAGTGCCATCCGTTTTGTCACCGAAGCCCCATATACTACCCACCACTGCGACCTGTATGCTCTCGTTGGCTGGCCCTCGCTTCATACTCGTCGCCAAACCCACAGGCTCCAGGTCATCTTCAAGACCCTGCTAGGTAAAGTCCCCCCTTATCTCCGCTCACTGGTCACCATAGCAGCACCCACCTGTAGCACGCGCTCCAGCAGGTATATCTCTCTGGTCACCCCCAAAGCCAATTCCTCCTTTGGCCGTCTCTCCTTCCATTTCTCTGCTGCCAATGACTGGAACGAACTACACAAATCTCTGAAACTGGAAACACTCACTAGCTTTAAGCACCAGCTGTCAGAGCAGCTCACAGATCACTGCACCTGTACATAGCCCATCTATAATTTAGCCCATAAAACTACCTCTTCCCCTACTGTATTTATTTATTTATTTTGCTCCTTTGCACCCCATTATTTCTATTTCTACTTTGCACTTTCTTCTACTGCAAATCTACCATTCCAGTGTTTTACTTGCTATATTGTATTTACTTTGCCACCATGGCCTTTTTTGCCTTTACCTCCCTTATCTCACCTTATTTGCTCACGTTGTATATAGACTTATTTTTCTACTGTATTATTGACTGTATGTTTGTTTTACTCCATGTGTAACTCTGTGTTGTTGTATGTGTCGAACTGCTTTGCTTTATCTTGGCCAGGTCACAATTGTAAATGAAAGCTTGTTCTCAACTTGCCTACCTGGTTAAATAAAGGTGAAATAAAATAAAATAAATAAATGTGAAGCTATGTGACGCTATGTGACGCTATGCGAAGCTATGTGACGCTATGCGATGCTATGTGACGCTATGCGATGCTATGTGACGCTATGCGATGCTATGTGACGCTATGCGAAGCTATGTGACGCTATGCGATGCTATGTGACGCTATGCGAAGCTATGTGACGCTATGCGATGCTATGTGACGCTATGTGAAGCTGTGTGATGCTATGCGAAGCTATGTGACGCTATGTGAAGCCATGTGATGCTTTGTGAAGCCATGTGAGGCTATGTGATGCTTTGTGAAGCTATGTGAAGCCATGTGATGCTATGTGATGCTTTGTGAAGCTATGTGAAGCTGTCACAAAGCGAGTTAAGCTACTTTCACACACTGTTCCCCAGCTCTGTATTATTTGTCCATTACTTGTAATTACTGGTCATGAAGACTGATGGAATTTCTGCCACTGACTTGGCTGCGATTTGGGATTATCCTCCCGTAAGGGTTGGTGTAATTACCAAATCATCAGACACAGCTCTGGGTGAAAGAATATTAGAGAAATGGGTGATTTTGCCTGAGGACAGGTTCCCCTTAGGATCCCCGGTTTGGTTTAGCATTAGCTACCAACCAACTTGCTTTTTGGAAATCGAAATCATCTATGGAAGTTATTTTCCTGAACAAGATGGCTCATACATGGGTTTTCCTGTCTTGCTAATACTTCGGTGTGATGCTGAAAGGCAAATACATTTATAGGTCCCAGGCAAAGTCAGCTAACTCACATCCACTCACATCCACTACACTTTATGTAGGATCAGGTCAACCCTTGCCATGTTACTGATCCTACATAATAGTATATGCCATTTAGCAGACACTTTTATTTTATGTATGGGTGGTCCCGGCAATCCAAAAAATGACTAGTGCCATGCTCTACCAACTGAGCTACAAAGGACCACCTACCAGCACTCCTGCTCTGAGAAGCTTGATCCATACGGTCCCTGGTTCCATTCTGTCAACCGTTACTGTGCACCTCAGCAGCAGCTTGAGCAATATTCCTTGTGGCCCATTTCTGGGGCCAAAACGCCACAGGAGTTTAAACAGCCAGTATATTCTCATCGGAGTCATTGTTGTGTGAGGTATCAGTCAGATGACTCTAAGATAATGATGATGAAAGATGCAGAGCTGCTAATTACAGTGACTGATCTTCGCTTTGCTCTCAGCAGGGTCCCCGTCCACCCTGTTGGATGATAATGGTACCTGAGGTAGTTACCACGTTAGACTGGATTGATTTACACTCTCAGCGATGCGCCGACCCACCCGAGAGGGTATGTGCGTGTGTACGATCTCGGGCCGAGAGGGGTGGAAGGTTGGTTTCCATCAATCACCGCTCCGCTCCCTTACTGCCAAAGGATCCTCTGAGATAAGTGGAGAGGTACAATGAAGCCTCATCAGGCAGGGGAGGGAGTCTCATACCTTGTTTCTTCTTCAAAAGGTAATCAAGGAAGGGGATAATCAAAGTGTGGGCTCATGCTAGTCATGTTGAACAACAAAGAGTTAGCCTTGGTCCCTGTGATTTTTTTTCCGCTTCAAAGTTTTCCAAGAAAGAGATTTGTTACACGCTACGTAAATTCAGGACAGGTTTTTTTTTTCTATATTGATTTGGGATGTTTGATCTCACCAGCTGCATATAACAGGTCTAGACTGATTTACATTTTTAAACTCTGAGGGAAAATATTATTTTCAAGCGTAATTTGGAAGATCTCATTTCCCCTCATCTCCAACAAGAGACCTTGACCTTTTGAATAATGCAGTAAGTTCAATCATATGTAGGCCTTGGCCTGAACAAGTGCCCCAGCCACCGTGAACCGTGAATCTGAAAGTGTATCTGAAATGAATGGAGCAGAGTTTTTTATTCATTTAAGATGTAGGCTATTTCAGTAAACTGCTGCATTCATTTCACACACACTTTATATTTCACAGAATACTGCCCCACACTGCTGAATTCCCCCTCCCCATAATGCCAGCAGTGTCTATGTTGAGACCTCACACTTAGATGTAATGTGTCCTGTCCTGCTGTTTGCATGCACTGTTTGGCTCTCCAGGTTGTGTTCTCTGGCCAGGTTAAACAACTGCCGTCTCCCTGTAAAATAATAGTTCATCTGGGGAGGGGATGGGGGGAGTATGAGCCAGAGCCATGACCATACTGTTAGAGACATAACATAACAGTTAAAAACAAAGAGGCAGTATGTTATACAGTATACCCCACCACCACTACGCTATGGAAATGCGTACAGTGTATATTTACAAGCGGGTGGGATGGAACTCTGTCTTGTCCTGAAATGTCCACCTTCAATATAATTTATTCTCTGTCAATGTGTGTTTTATTGTGTTCTACTGACTAACCTTTTACATTTTAAAAATATGACTCATTTAGCAGGCGCTCTTATCCAAAGCCACTTAGTATATTCATCATAAGGGAGCTAGGAGAGACATAAAAATAAATAAAGAGAGTCGCACACTCTATATACAAGCACCCAGTAATTTATCGGGTAAACCACCAGCGTTTCGGCATCACTGTGTCTTCTTCATGGTGAGACATTCACATATCTGCGCCATAGGAAGCACATTGTTCCTCAATAAAGTCAATGCTAGTTAGAAAAGTCAAATGTGTGAGTGTGACTTCAAGACTCATTGTTGGTGACCTTGGTCAAAGTAGTGCACTAAATCATTGTTGGTGACCTTGGTCAAAGTAGTGCACTAAATCATTGTTGGTGACCCTGGTCAAAAGTGGTGCACTAAATCATTGTTGGTGACCCTGGTTAAAAGTAGCACACAAAATCATTGTTGGCGACCCTGGTCCAAAGTAGTGCACTAAGTCAGGAATAGGGTACCATTTGGGACATTCTACATGTCTCTGCAAAAGGTTTCTGCTGTGCGCTCTACACTGGAAGCAAGATAACCAGTAGGGAGGTGTTTGGCCTGTTAATAGAACACCACCATCATTACTTTGGACTGGGAACAACCATGTGAAGGAACTGATTACCTACCTCTATTTCAATGTATTCTGAGATTTGTTTTTCCTCTTGGGACGCCTCTGAAATGGTCAAGGTACTTTATTGAGAGTGATTGTGACTCATTGCCACACACGCACATGCACATGCACGCACACACATGCAC
Organism: Salmo trutta; assembly: GCF_901001165.1. Lineage (NCBI taxonomy): Eukaryota > Metazoa > Chordata > Actinopteri > Salmoniformes > Salmonidae > Salmo > Salmo trutta. The sequence goes on from NC_042992.1 coordinate 17,043,466, forward strand.
ACGACTCTTGTCAGTTGATGCATATAACACTTGCGGTGCATCATCTGCATAAATCAAACTGTCCTCCATAATTTATACACCACATTAAAAATGAATGTAAAGCTATATGTATATAAGTACCTGCCAATCAATAAATGACCAGCTCTTCAGCAGGGCTTTCCCCTGTATTTACTCAACCTGTTCTAGAAAACACCAGCTTTTAACCTTTTGACTCATTTGACCTTGATGCTAAGAAAACGTGGAAGAACTCTGATGGAAAAAGCAGAAGGAGAACTCATGGAATCTTTTCCCCCCAATGATGACGATGTTTGGTTACACAAGACAAGCCTGGCCTAGATAATTCAGTTGGCCCATTTCCAAGTCAATGAAAACATGATCATCATCACATTTACTGCAGTAGATTATGTTGATGGGGGACATTTTTCTGTTTACCTGAATATGATAACATGGTTATAAACATAATCGAATGTACTCGATGATATTAACATACTGTATTTACTTACATTTCAGTACAATGAATTCAATGAGGACCTCCCATTCTTGCCCAATAGCCACTGAAACAAGACAGGAATTTCTTCGTGGTCTTTCAGAATCTGATTCTGTATTTTCCCACAAACTCGGCAGGCCTGCCAATCATGGCACTGTAGGCAAAGATTAACAGGGTGGGTTGGTGAACCACAACGGGGGTTTGAGTCATGGCTCGCCACTCTGGTAGCCATTTCCTGCAGTCACATGACCTGGTGGCCACATAGGTGGAATGTTATTAATATTTTTTCCTAATTTCCTAATTAATAAAATGTATTTTATTTCTACGCTGAAGATCCAGGGTTTCTATGTCAAACGGTTTTGTTATATTTCAGTCTGTAATGTATATAAAGGGAAGGGAATGGGGATATCTAGTCAAATGTGTCTTATTGCATTTAAATCCAGGATTTTTGGTTACTGGCCCAACGCCCCTATCCTCCAGGCTACCTCACTATTGGGATGTAAACTCAAAACTATATCTGACATGGTACAGGTGTCTTCTTTTTTTAAGCTCATAACCATGTGTGTGAGGTGTATACCTTTGTTTTAAAGTAGATTTGTTTAAGACTACCAAGAAACACTCTGTGTGACCCTGATTTAGTCCACTGCAGTAAAAGGTTAACCAATGACTGAATGTGCATCCCAAACGCTCACAAGTAGTGCACTATGTAGGGAACAGGGTACCATTTGGAACACTGCTGGTAGGCTTTTAACAGAGGAGATCAGTGTATCAGTGTTTTGCTCTTTCTTCCGGCTTTGGTGGTTAACCGTAGAAGACTATCTGAAGTATAATGTATTCTCATCTCTTCACAGCAAAGACAGGGAGCAGAGACCACGCTGAGATGATCTGAGTCACAGGGCTTTTCTCTTTCTCTCGCTCTATCATTCTATCGCTCTCTCTCTGTCTCTCTCTGTCTCTCTCACACACACACACACACAAACTCTGCTATTTCCCTCTCCATTTTCTCTCCTCTCTCTTCACTCTCTCTCTCTCTCTCCAGCACTCCCCTCTATCTAGTTTGAAGTTTTAATGCACAAGTACAGTGAAATGCAAGCTCCTACCTCAACAATGCAGCAACCAATTACAATACAAAAATAACAAGGTAGAACAAAAACACACAAGATATAAAATTAAGAAATAAGAGGAACACGATAAAGTAAGTAAGCTGTATACAGGGTCAGTTCACAGTCAGTTCCAATACAATATTTACAATGTGCAATGATACTGGATCGATAAAGGTAGATACATTACATCACCAAAAGTATGTGGGCACTGCTCGTCAAACATCTCATTCCAAAACCATGGATATTAATATTGAGTTAGTCCCCCATTTGCAGCTATTACAGCCTCCACTCTTCTGGGAAGGCTTTCCACTAGATGTTAAAACTGCTGCAGGGACTTGCTTCCATTCAGCCACAAGAGCATTAGTGAGGTCTGGTACTGATGTTGGGCGATTAGGCCTGGCTCGCAGTCGGCGTTCCAATTCATCCCAAAGGTGTTCAATTGGGTTGAGGTCAGGGCTCTGTGCAGGCCAGTCAAGTTCTTCCACACCGATCTCGACAAACCATTTCTGTACGGGACATTACTTTGTGCACGGGGGGCATTGTCATGCGGAAACAGGAAAGAGCCTTCTCCAAACTGTTGCTACAAATTTGGAAACACAAAATAGCCTAGAATGTCATTGTATTATGTAAAAATGTCCCTTCAGTGGAACTAAACTGCCTAGCCAAAACCATGAAAAACAGCCCCAGACCATTATTCCTCCTCCACCAAACTTTACAGTTGGCACTATGCATTGGGGCAGGTAGCGTTCTCCTGGCATCCGCCAAACACAGATTTCTCCGTCAGACTGGCAGATGGTGAAGCGTGATTCATCACTCCAGAGAACGCATTTCCACTGCTCCAGAGTCCAATGTCGGCAAGCTTTACACCACTCCAGCCGAAGCTTGGTCTTGTGCATGGTAATTTTAGGCTTATGTGTGGCTGCTCGGCCATGGAAACCCATTCCATGAAGCTCCCAACGACACAGTGCTTGTGCTGACGTTGCTTCCAGAGGCAGTTTGGAACTCGGTATTGAGTGTTGCAACCGATGATAGGCGAGTTTTACAGGCTACGCGCTTCAGTACTTGGCGGTCCCATTCTGTAAGCTTTTGTGGCCTACCACTTCACAGCTGAGCCGTTGTTGCTCCTAGACGTTTCCACTTCACAATAAGAGCACTTACAGTTGACCGGGGAAGCTCTAGCAGGGCAGAAATGTAACGAACTGTGGTGGCATCCTATGACCGTGCCACGTTGAAAGTCACTGAGCTCTTCAGTAAACCCATTTTACTGCCAATGCTTGTCTATAGAGATTGCATGGCTGTGTGCTCCATTTTATACACCTGTCAGCAATGGGTATGGCTGAAATAGCAAAATCCACTCATTTGAAGGGGGGTCCACATACTTTTGTATATATAGTGTATGTATAGGGGTAAGGTCACTAGGCATCAGGATACAGTGGCTTGTGAAAGTATTCACCCCCTTGGCATTTTTCCTATTCTGTTGCCTTACAACCTGGAATTAAAATACATTTTTTGGGGGGGTTTGTATCATTTAATTTACACAACATGCCTACCACATTGAAGATGCAAAATATGTTTTATTGTGAAACAAACAAAAAATAAGACAAAAAAACCCAGAAAACTTGAGCGTGCATAACTATTCACCCCCTCAAAGTCAATACTTTGTAGATTCAACTTTTGCAGCAATTACAGCTGCAAGTCTCTTGGGGTAAGTCTATATCAGCTTGGCGCATCTAGCTACTGGGATCTTTGCCCGTTCTTCAAGGCAAAACTGCTCCAGCTCCTTCAAGTTGGATGGGTTCCGCTGGTGTACAGCAATCTTTAAGTCATAACACAGATTCTCAATTGGATTGAGGTCTGGGCTTTGACTAGGCCATTCCAAGACATTTAAATGTTACACCTTAAACCACTCGAGTGTTGCTTTAGCAGTATGTTTAGGGTCATTGTCCTGCTGGAAGGTGAACCTCCGTCCCAGTCTCAAATCTCTGGAAGACTGAACAAGTTCTCTCTCAAGAATTTCCCTGTATTTAGCGCCATCCATCATTCCTTCAATTCTGACCAGTTTCCCAGTCCCTGCCGATGAAAAACATCCCCACAGCATGATGCTGCCACCACCATGCTTCACTGTGGGGATGGTATTCCCGGGGTGATGAGAGGTGTTGGGTTTGCGCCAGATATAGCGTATTCCTTGACGGCCAAAAAGCTACATTTTAGTCTCATCTGAGCAGAGTACCTTCTTCCATATGTTTGGGGAGTCTCCCACATGCCTTTTGGCGAACACCAAACGTGTTTGCTTATTTTTTTTCTTTAAGTAATGGCTTTTTTTCTGGCCACTCTTCCGTAAAGCCCACCTCTGTGGAGTGTACGGCTTAAAGTGGTCCTATGGACAGATACTCCAATCTCCGCTTTGGAGCTTTGCAGCTTTGCAGCTCCTTCAGGGTTATCTTTGGTCTCTTTGTTGCCTCTGATTAATGCCCTCCTTGCCTTATCTGTGAGCTTTGGTGGGGGAGCCCTCTCTTGGCAGGTTTGTTGTGGTGCCATATTCTTTCCATTTTTTAATAATGGATTTAATGGTGCTCCATGGGATGTTCAACGTTTCAGATATTTTTTTATAACCCAACCCTGATCTGTACTTCTCCACAACTTTGTCCCTGACCTGTTTGAAGAGCTCCTTGGTTTCCGTGGTGCCGCTTGCTTGGTGATGCCCCTTGCTTTGTGGTGTTGCAGACTCTGGGGCCTTTCAGAAAAGGTGTATATATACTGAGATCATGTGACACTTAGATTGCACACAGGTGGACTTTATTTAACTAATTATCTGAAAGTAATTGGTGGCACCAGATCTTATTTAGGGGCTTCATAGCAAAGGGGGTGAATACATATGCATGCACCACTTTTCTGTAGTTTTTTTTGTTGAATTTTTTTGAAACAAGTCATTTTTTTCATTTCACTTCACCAATTTGGACTATTTTGTGTATGTCCATTACATGAAATCCAAATAAAAATCAATTTAAATTACAGGTTGTAATGCAACAGAATATGGAAAAACCGTCAAGGGGGATGAATACTTTTGCAAGGCACTGTACTGGGCTGTATGCACTGCCCTCTGTAGTACCATGCGATCGAAGGCGGTGCTATTGCCATACCAAGCAGTGATGCAGCCAGTCAAGATGCTCTCAATGGTACAGCGGTAGAACTTTTTGCGGATTTGAGGGCCCATGCCAAACCTTTTAAACCTCCTGAGGGGGAAGAGGCACTGTTGCGTCTTCTTCACAACTGTGAGCATGTGTGTGGACCATTTTAAGTTCTTAGTGATTTGGACACCGAGGAACTTGAAGTTCTAAACCTGCTCGACTGCAGTCCCCCCCCCTTTCCTGTAGTCCCCCCCCCCTTTCCTGTAGTCCATGATCTGCTTCATGGTCTTACTGACGTTGACGGAGAGGATGTTGTTCTGGTCCCACACTGCCAGGTCCCTGACCTCCTCCCTGTAGGCTGTCTCATTATCGCCGGTGATCAGGCCTACCACCGTCGTGTCGTCAGCAAATTTGATGATGGTGTTGGAGTCGTGCGTGACCACGCAGTCATGGGTGAACAGGGAATACAGGAGGGGACTAAGCACACACCCCTGTGGGCCCCTCGTGTTGTGGGTCAACATGGCGGAGGTGATGTTGCCTATCCTCAACACCTGGGAAGTCTAGGATCCAGTTAAAGAGGGAGGTGTTCGGGTCCTAAGGTTAGTGATGACCTTGGAGGGGACAATTATGTTGAACTCTGAGATGCATTCCCACATAGGTATTCCTCTTATCTAGGTGGGTGAGTGCTATGTAGAGTGCAATTGAGATTGCATCGTCTATAGATCTGTTGGGGAGGTATGCAAATTGGAGTGGGTCTAGGACGTCTGGGATGATGGAGTTGATGTGTGCCATAACCAGCCTCTCAAATCACTTCATAATTACAGATGTAAGTGCTACAAGGCAGTAGTCATTGTGGCATGAAGCCTTAGAGTTCTTGGGAACAGGAATGATGGTGGTCATTTTGAAACATGTAGGGATTACAGACTGGGACAAGGAGAGGTTGAAAATGACCGTGAATATGCCTGCCTGCTGTTCTGTGCAAGCTCTGAGAACGTGACCTGGAAAACCATGACTGAGGTGTTTAGTTATGAAACATATTCCAATCAGGGCTAGCAAAGCAGTCCTGTAGCATGATCTCTGATTCTGGAGAGTCACAGGTACGTCCTGTTTGAGCTTCTGCTTGTACAGAGTCATGATCTAATTTGCCGAATGGTGGACGAGGGAGGGCCTTGTGTGTTTGCTTGTGGGTAGAATAACAGTGGTCTAGTACTTTATTGCCCCTAGTAGAGAGGGAGACGTGTAGATGGAAGTTGAGCATTGTGTCTCTTAATGACCCGGCATTAAATTAGCCGTCAACCAGAAAAGCAGCCTCTGGATGTAAGTCTTCCTGGTTATAGCCTCGTTAAGTGTTATTTTTCTTGTCCTGAAAACTCCCCTTTTTCCTGTTTACACTAATCTGTTCTGACAGTACTATATCTCTTCATCACACCTGGCTCACACTCTGCTCTTCCCTTGTTTATCACCCAGTCTCATCATGTGCTGTATGTTGTTGTGCAGTTATCACCCAGTCTCATCATCTGCTGTATGTTGTTGTGCAGTGCTTACAGTAACATTACACAGTGATAGTGATGTTCTCCGTCTTCACTGTATTGAGTGTGCTCTGCTTAGTAGTCTGTGAGGGTAGCATATAAGCCTTTATATATATTTATATTTTTATAGTCGTCTGTTAGGGTATATGCTGAAAAAACAGGATTGTTTGGACTTAAAAAAAGGATTCCCTATGTAGTCCACAGGCTCCACTTAATAACTGATGGATTCCCCATAACGACCAGTTCTATATGGGCCTTGGTCAAAAGTAGTGCACTACTTATGGAATAGGGTGCCATTTTGAACACAGAATAAATATGCTGCTTCGGTCAGAGTGACTCATGAAGAGTGCTTGCTGCTTAGCCATGCTCCACAGCCTCCACTTAATACCTGATAGATTTCCCATTATGGCTCAGACAGCAGTGATGGAGCACCAGGTAAACCAGCCGTTTCCTCTCTCTCCTGCTCTTACCACTGCTCTTATGATCAACTCCCCGCCACTCAAGAGAAGGAACGACGAGACTTCTACTACCATCCATGAGACAAATTAGTAGTTTAGTGTGGAAGCTATATGGAACACGGAAGCAAGGTTTTTCCTTCTTTGCTCTCATCTGCCATTTAGCCAAGGCGACATACATCAGTCCTCAGACTTACGTAGTCCTTTGTAGATCAGTTGGTAGATCATGGTGCTTGTAACGCCAGGGTAGTGGGTTTGATTACCGGGACCACCCATACATAAAATGTATGCACACATTACTGTAAGTTGATTTGGATAAAAGCATCTGATAAATGGCATATATTATTTTATCAGTGAGTGAACCCATTTTCGTATCGGTGGCCCCAACTGGAATCAAACCCACCACCCTGGCATAGCTAGTGCCATGCTCTACCAACTGAGCAACATAGAGCCAGAAGGAAGGTTTTTCCTTCTTTGCTCTCCCTCTGGGCTCCTTTGCTCTCCCTTTTTAATCAGTCCTCCATTAATGTCTATGGACATTTGAACTGTGGCATAGAGCACCATGCACGATGTCAGGCCATATAATGCAAAGGAAGCATATTGTAATAGGGATGTATTTTATGTTGATTTGACACTGAATGGTGCTATGGAAAACCTAAGTGCTGTGTTTAGAGGTTGGTTTGCAGTGTGCTTGCCTGGCTGTCAGTCTGGTAGGGGTTGGCATGCGTCTGCTTGCTGTGTCCTGGCATGTTCAGACAGAGACGAGTATTGAGTGAGACCTCAAGTAATCGACACTTAGGCAGCAATTACAGATAAGAAGCCCATAAGAAGTCTAATTGTAGAGACGGAGGTGATTGGGGATTTTCACTGGTTAAAGGGGAAATCTGGAATTCAGAAAACAACAAAGAGGTCACCCAGCCACTTGTTTTGGTAAACAGTTCAGGGATGGGGCCTTTAAGTTTATTTATTTATTTATTTTTATTTTTATTTTATTTATTTCACCTTTATTTAACCAGGTAGGCAAGTTGAGAACAAGTTCTCATTTACAATTGCGACCTGGCCAAGATAAAGCAAAGCAGTTCGACAACATACAAAAACACAGAGTTACACATGGAGTAAAACAACATACAATCAATGATACAGTAGACAAAAATAAGACTATATACAATGTGAGCAAATGATGTGAGATAAGGGAGGTAAAGGCAAAAAAGGCCATGGTGGCAAAGTAAATAAAGTATAGCAAGTAAAACACTGGAATGGTAGAATTATAATTTGAAGAAAGTTCAAAGTTAAAATATAAATAATATGGTGCAAAGGAGCAAAATAATAAATAAAATAAATAAATACAGTAGGGGAAGAGGTAGTAGTTTGGGCTAAATTATAGATGGGCTATGTACAGGTGCAGTGATCTGGGAGCTGCTCTGATAGCTGGTGCTTAAGCTAGTGAGGGAGATAAGTGTTTCCAGTTTCAGAGATTTTTGTAGTTCGTTCCAGTCATTGGCAGCAGAGAACTGGAAGGAGAGACGACCAAAGGAGGAGTTGGCTTTAGGGGTGACCAGAGAGATATACCTGCTGGAGATATACCTGCTGCTACAGGTGGGTGCTGCTATGGTGACCAGTGAGCGGAGATAAGGGGGGACTTTACCTAGCAGGGTCTTGTAGATGACCTGGAGCCAATGTGTTTGGCGACGATTATGAAGCGAAGGCCAGCCAACGAGAGCGTACAGGTCGCAGTGGTGGGTAGTATATGGGGCTTTGGTGACAAAATGGATGGCACTGTGATAGACTGCATCCAGCTTGTTGAGTAGGGTATTGGAGGCTATTTTGTAAATAACATCGGCAAAGTCGAGGATTGGTAGGATGGTCAGTTTTACGAGGGTATGTTTGGCAGCATGAGTGAAGGATGCTTTGTTGCGAAATAGGAAGCCAATTCTAGATTTAACTTTGGATTGGAGATGATTGATGTGAGTCTGGAAGGAGAGTTTACAGTCTAACCAGACACCTAGGTATTTGTAGTTGTCCACATATTCTAAGAGTGCACTGAACATCTGTTGACCAACAACAAAGTCTTGCCTAACATAATATAGTCTACATATTTAATCAGATTTTGATTCCGAAGGAGGGAGTCTTTTGGTGCAAGAAGGGAAGATTCAGCTGGATTTCCGTTCGTCCCTGAGACTCAACTGGCCAGCTCCGAGTGGCCTGTCACAAATCATGTTGTGTCACCATGTGTGGAACAGAAGACGACAGTGACATTGTTTGATGGGACCACACTGTGTGGCATGCACGGCAAGCCGAGAACAGATATTGCTTCTGACCGCCGCCAAGGGATTTCTTGTTCCCTCGGCTTAAGGTTATAACTGTCATCTGTCCACGGCGATAGAAGCTGAAAACAGACATGGTGCTATAGAGGAGGAGCTTGTTCATCACTCAACCTCACACTCTGGGCTCAGCGACTGGAGCCTGAAGAGATGAGTTTTCAGCTCTGTCTGTCCTCCTGTGGGATGAAGACATGGATTAGAAGTGGAGGATTCAATCTCGTCCAGAGAAACTCTACTATCGCCTTCTGTCAGAGCAAAGGAGAGAGTAATTGGGGATATGGAAGGAGAGGACACAGAATCCCGCCAGTCCGTGTCAGTCCATAGATTCAAACCAACAACCCTCTGGTTAAAAGCCTGCCTCTCTATCCTCAAGGCTACCGCTGCCTCCAAAAGTGGGAGTACTGGGTAAATTGGGGGCATAGAGTGAGTTCAGAGTGCTCCCTCACCCCTGAGATTACAGCTCCTCTGTTTGAAATGGAGGCACTTCAGACAAATCAACGTTACGTCTACACACCAGGTTCAGAAAGCTGTCAAGTGGGACTTATATAACTCAAATCTCCCAGGACAGGTGGACTGCATACCTGCCTCCGGTACTCTCTCACATGCTAATCTCTGATGGATCTACATTCATGGAAAGGTCAGGTGAACCAATGAACAGTGATCCTCCTGGAATCATTCACGCAGCAGGCAGAGAAAGAGTGAGTTTCACTGGATACAGTAAATAGTCAGTCACGTTGCATTCTAGGCTGTCTACCAACCCCAACCCCCCACCCCAATAATCACGCGCACAGGACAGAATGAAAGGAAGGTATTGTGCTCTGCTGAATGTGCTGAATGTGAGCGGTGTGTGTGTGTGTGTGTGTGTGCAGTGAGGACTCACTGGAATGCGATGACGAGCGTACAACCGTATGGCACGCCAGCCCTCAGGTGCTTTGGGGACACAGCCTTCAGATGCCTATCTCCCCTTTCAGCTCTCACCGGAAAGGAGCGAGACGTTTAATGGACTTATGTTAACTAACGTTTCCATTAGGAAGATCATATGCATGGGAAGTAAACACACATGCATGTATGCTTATGCATGTCATGTTCAGGGATTATGAAGGCTTAATGAATGGTTTATGAAGGCTTTAGGCCATCCCCTCATTCATGTAAGAGTACTGTAGTAGAATGCTTCCTTCGATCTCTGTCTCCTTGGCTCTGGAGGTCACCACGGTTTCACTCTGTTTACCGCTGCATTAATGTCAACTGATTGCTGCGCCAATTGAACCAAAAAAACATACATGGCCATTTCTCTCAGTGCTGTGATGGGTCAGATCTGATAATACAGAGTGGAACAACTGCCTGCGACACACACACACACACACACACACACACACACACACACACACACACACACACACACACTACAGGTTGACACTGGAGTGAAAATTAATTCCTGTTCCGTCTTGTCCTGTAAATGATTTTCCTGTACTGTTCTATAACCCCGAGAACTTTTCTGTCCTGTGCTAATTTTTGAGCACAGACAGATGGAGGCTATTGTGTTTGTTTAGGAAGTATTGATAATAATGTCATTAATGCATTATGCGACTGTGTGGTTCTCTTACCTATTCTAGTTAAATGCACTGACTGTAGGCCAAAGTTGCTGTGGATAAGAACATATTCTAAATGACCTGGATGTAGATGGGTTAAGGCTGGAGGATGAGGACAGAGACCCAGCAGGATGGTCTGCTCAGCACAGCACCGACATAAATCTGTAGCTGACAGCTGAGCACTGTGCACATATGAACTTTTACAACACATTAACGTTTACAACATGAACAAAAACCTGAGCGGCAGTACTGCATAAGTCAATCTATTTGTATTTTACTCTTCACCTGAGATGGCATGGGTTTAGTTAAATACTCAAACAATTGGGCTTGACTGTAAAGTTGTTGCGAGAATGAGCAGCTATGCCGCTTCAGGCCACTCTCTGTTTGGTAGCCTATTTGATTAAACCGCAGCATTTTTTACAAGCCGTGTACTCGGTTCCTTCTTTGTCAAAGACAACTCCATCAAATGTAGCAAAAAAACTTTACTCTTCTAATGTTCATGTTAGGGATGGGTCCTTGGCTGCAGCAAGACATTGCAATTCCTCTGTTGAAGGCTTCATCGTTTAGCCTACTGATGTAGGTTGGCAGCTGAGGTAGCCTATGGACTGGCTACAACTGGAGTGAGGCGTGAGAGAGGGCTGGCAGTAGGGGGAAATTACCATTTCTTTTTTTATCATTTTTTAAAATGTAAACTATAATAGGCCTAGCCTACACAGTGGTTGTTATATGAAATTCTCCACACATGACTTACACTAAATGGCCAAAAGTATGTGGACAGCCCTTTAAATTAGCGGATTCGGCTATTTCAGCCACACCCGTTGCTGACAGGTGTAAAGAATTGAGCACACAGCGATCCAATCTCCATAGACAAACATTAGCAGTAGAATGGCCCGTACTGAAGAGCACAGTGACTTTCAACATGGCACCGTCATTGGATGCCACCTTTCCAACAATTCGTCAAATTTCTAAAGCTATACCGGTCAACTGAAAGTGCTGTAATTGTGAAGTGGAAACATCTAGGAGCAACAATGGCTCAGCTGTGAAGTGGTAGGCCACACAAGCTCACAGAACGGGACCGCCAAGTGCTGAAGCACGTAGCACGTAAAAATCGTCTGTCCTCGGTTACAACACTCACTACCAAGTTCCAAACTGCCTCTGGAAGCAATGTCAGCACAATAACTGTTCGTCGGGAGCTTAATGAAATGGGTTTTCAAGGCTGAGCAGCCACACACAAGCCTAAGATCACCATGCGCAATGCCAAGCGTTGGCTGGAGTGGTGTAAAGCTCGCCGCCATTGGACTCTGGAGCAGTGGAAACGTGGTAAATCACACATCACCATCTGGCAGTCTGACGGACTAATCTGTGTTTGGCGGATGACAGGAGAACGCTACCAGCCCGAATGCGTAGTGCCAACTGTTAAGTTTGGTGGAGGAGGAATAATGGTCCAGGGCTGTTTTTCATGGTTCGGGCTAGGCCGCTTAGTTCCATTGAAGGGAAATCTTAACACGACAGCATACAATGACATTCTAGACAATTCTGTGTTTCCAACTTTGTGGCAACAGTTTGGGGAATGCCCTTTCCTGTTTAAGCATGACAATGCCTCCATTCACAAAGTGAAATCCATACAGAAAGGGTTTGTCGAGATCGGTGTGGAAGAACTTGACTGGCCTTCACAGAGCCCTGACCTCAATCCCATCGAACACCTTTGCGGTGAATTGGAATGTCAACTGTGAGCCAGGCCTAATCGCCCAACATCGGTAATGCCCATAAAATACCCAGTATCTCACTGGGTATTTTATGGGCACCGCACGGCTTTGAGTCTGCCCTCTCTCTGGAGCCATCTGGTTCAAATCCCGAGTCAAGGTGGTGAGACATTTGCCGATGTGCCCTTAAGCAAGGCACTTAACCCTAATTGCTCCTGTAAGTCGCTCTGGATAAGAGTGTCTGCTAAATGACTAAAATGTAAATGTAAAAGTATGTGTGTTCTGCGTAAGTAGAATTGTGTGTGTACTGTATTAAGCAATAGTTCTACAATCCTCCACCAGGCTCATCAGCCCAGTACTAGTCTGTCCATGCTGATAAGAGGCAACCTCACTTTGCCCATCTTATCTTGTGCCCAGTGCCCAGCTCCTTCATACCGCTGATGTATTACTCTCAGTGTGCCACTTGTTTAGGAGATTATGGACTGCCACTACAGCAGCAGACTAGTGTCTTTGAAAGATGCAAATTTTCAGTTTTGAAAGTGAAAAGGTTTTATGTTTACTTGCAAGGGGTGTTCAAAGTTTACTGAATGCTAGGAGTTTCTTCTCAAATTCTTCCTCAATAAGTTGTTATAGCTGAAATGGAAAAGCTCAATATTTTGGTAGCGGTGCGTTAACTGTGTGCTGCGCCTGTTGGTTTTAGGAGTAGTGTAAAGAGATTAAGCTCACAGTTCCTCCAGAGGATGGAAAATAAAACCTAGCGAGGCCTCACTCTGAGAGCTGAATGAAAGATAGGCCTGTATGTTCACAGTAATTGTTAAGAATGCATGGACAGAGAGCACCACATGTGGCATGACTCCGTTCAGCTCTGTTCAGTCTTTAAACACATGAAGAATCTGCTATATATTTTTATTTTATTTATTTATTTCACCTTTATTTAACCAGGTAGGCAAGTTGAGAACAAGTTCTCATTTACAATTGCGACCTGGCCAAGATAAAGCAAAGCAGTTCGACAACATACAAAAACACAGAGTTACACATGGAGTAAAACAACATACAATCAATGATGCAGTAGAAAAAAAATAAGACTATATACAATGTGAGCAAATGATGTGAGATAATGGAGGTAAAGGCAAAAAAATGCCATGGTGGCAAAGTAAATAAAGTATGGCAAGAAAAAAACACTGGAATGGTAGATTTGTAGTTTGAAGAAAGTTAAAAGTTAAAATATAAATATAAATAATATGGTGCAAAGGAGCAAAATAAATAAAATAAATAAATACAGTAGGGGAAAAGGTAGTAGTTTGGGCTCAATTAAAGATGGGCTATGTACAGGTGCAGAGATCTGTGAGCTGCTCTGATAGCAGGTGCTTAAAGCTAGTGAGGGAGATAAGTGTTTCCAGTTTTAGAGATTTTTGTAGTTCGTTCCAATCATTGGCAGCTGAGAACTGGAAGGAGAGACGACCAAAGGAGGAGTTGGCTTTAGGGGTGACCAGAGAGATATACCTGCTGGAGCGCGTGCTACAGGTGGGTGCTGCTATGGTGACCAGTGAGCGGAGATAAGGGGGGACTTTACCTAGCAGGGTCTTGTAGATGACCTGGAGCCAATGTATATAATATATGGAGCTTGTTGTTGTAATTTAGTAAGGTAGAAACCCCTTTCTTTTCCTATTAGCTGACTCCATGACCCCTTCTTTGTCTCTGTTGCCAGTTCAATCAGCATGAAACGATTCAAGTATGTTTCCTGGATAATGGTTGTGGTTCTTGCGGTGGGATTTGCCTGCAGAGAGTAGAGGCTGGAGGGGGGTTTGTATGCCTGGCTGGCAGCCCGATATGTTTCACTCACTTATGCTTTGTGTCGGTAAAGTCCGCCCTGGTGTACAAGAGCAATGCTTTTGTCTCAGAATCAGAAACCACCCCCATGGTTCTCATTAGCTCTGCTCTGAACAGGAGCGCCCCAAGGGTTTGGTTCAGCTGCGGTCCGCACGTTAAACGACTGTGACCAGAGGTGTTTTGGCGGGAAATATGAGTCTCCTGTATAAAGAGAGATACTGTCCTCAGTTGCAACACTCACTACCAAGTTCCAAACAGCCTCGGGAAGCTACGTCAGCACAATAACTGTTTCTCGGGAACTTCAAATGGGTTTGCATGGTCAAGCAACCGCACACAAGCCTAAGATCACCATGCTCAATGCCAAGCGTCGGCTCGAGTGGTGTAAAGCTCGTCGCGTTTGGACTCTGGAGCAGTGGAAACATGTTCTCTGGAGTGATGAATCACGCTTCACCATCTGGCAGCCTGATGGAAGAATCTGGGTTTGGCAGATGCCAGGAGAACACTACCTGCCCCAATGCATAGTGCCAACTGTAAAGTTTGGTGGATGAGGAATAATGGTCTGGGGCTGTTTTTCATGGTTTGGACTAGGCCCCATAGTTCCACTGAAGGGAAATCTTAGCACTATAGCATACAATGACATTCTAGACGATTCTGTGCTTCCAACTTTTTGGCATATTTGTGGCATAGTAATGCCCATGATTTTGGAATGAGATGTTCGACGAGCACGTGTCCACATACTTTTGGTCATATAGTGTATGTTTCCCATGCCAATAAAGCCCCTTTGAATTTGAAAATTGAGATGGGTGAGAGGAGAGATGTGTTCTCTTACCCATAGACAGTAGCAGGGCAGGGGCCCTTGTGTAAATGTGTCCTCTCCTAAGCCTGACATACTGTCCCCGTTCCACTCTCTGATCTTAATTATCTGCCCTCTTGCTCGCTCTCTCGTTTGCTCTCTTTCTCTCTCTCTTTTGCTCTCTCTTTCTCTCTCTCTCTCTCTCTGGCTAGCGACCAGCGCACCGTACTGAGCCTCATCTGTTCACAGACTATTTGAAATTAATTTGTTCTTCCATTAAAGTGCATATTCAGCACAACTTTCATCTTTTTGCCCTGCGAACAGAACAGCCTCACCTCAGTAGCATCACATAGCAGAAAGACCTGTGTTTCAAGGGCACCTCGGTTCAGGTTTCAGAAAAAGAAGTAAAACCCTGCAGATAACATTATATTGGTTAAGTGATGAAAATAAAAGCATCCAGCCAGTTGGCAGTTTTAGGGCAATGTTCTATAACAATCTGTACCCAGGTCTTTTCTGCTACCTTAACCTGCCATATAATTAGATGAGATGGAATAGGGTGGAGTTTCTGTGACAAAATGATGTCTGTGATAGTATGGGACTGTGAGCTTTACAGCAGAGTGCAGAGCTACAGCCCTTGGTTACAGTAGTGTCTGTGTCACTGGCTAATTCATTTTAATGGCCTTTGTTTCAGTGGAGAAAAAGTGTTGCTTGTTACCAAGGTTTCAAAGCATCTTTTAATTACTGTGTTGATTAGTACTTCTGTTTTTTAAATGCCTATCCCCCAATTAGAGACGCAATCAATCAATCAATCAATCAATCAATCAATCAATCAATCAATCAATCAATCAAATGTATTTATAAAGCCCTTCTTACATCAGCTGATGTCACAAAGTGCTGTACAGAAACCCAGCATAAAACCCCACAGCAAGCAATGCAGGTGTAGAAGCACGGTGGCTAGGAAAAACTGAGACTGGAGCAGCAGCACGGCCAGGTAGTCCTGAGGCATGGTCCTAGGGCTCAGGTTCTCCAAGAGAGAGAGAGAGAGAAAGCAAGAAAGAAAGCAAGAAAGAAAGAAAGAAAGAAAGAAAGAAAGAAAGAAAGAAAGAAAGAAAGAAAGAAAGAAAGAAAGAAAGAAAGAAAGAAAGAAAGAAAGAAAGAAAGAAAGAAAGAAAGAAAGAAAGAAAGAAAGAGAGAGCATACTTAAATTCACACAGGACACCGGATAAGACATGAGAAATACTCCAGATATAACAGACTGACCCTAGCATCTGACACATAAACTACTACAGCATAAATACTGGAGGCTGAGACAGGAGAGGTTGGGGGACACTGTGGCCCCGTCCGACGATACCCCCAGACAGGGCCAAACAGGCAGGATATAACCCCACCCACTTTGCCAAAGCACAGCCCCCACAATCCTTTTTTCAGTTGATGTCCATCTGCTCATCTGAAAGAGAGGTTTGCTGTACAGTCTACAACCAGATGTATTCAACTCTGACCCTACAAGGTCCGGAGCCTGCTGGTTTTCTGTTCTACTTGATATTTAAATGCACCTACCTGGTGTCCCAGGTCTAAATCAGTCCCTGGTTAGAGGGGAACAATGTTGAGTTTGAGGTGTCTACAGTCTAAAGAGTCTACACATTGTACAGTCTAAACAGTCTACAGTCTAAACAGTCTACAGTCTAAACAGCCTGCAGTCTAAACAGTCTTACAGTCTAAACAGTCTACAGTCTAAACAGTCTGTCGTGTAAACAGTCTAAACAGTCTATAGTCATTAATCGTCTACAGTCTAAACAGTCTACAGATCATCCCGATTGTCATTATGTGACTGACTGTGGTGCAAACCTAAGTCTGCTGCCACCACCACAAGACTGTGTTAGCCCGTTGAGCTAAAGTAAATTTCCATCTACTCAAATAATGTATGCGATTGACCAAGTTGAGGCGACTAAACTGCTTGGTGAACCCTAGATACTGTAGCAAGCTGTTAT